>NW_020957189.1:8169-43841 GCF_003031625.1 Empidonax traillii | reverse complement strand
TAGTCAAATCACCACATGTTTACCTTTTCCTCCATCTGCCAACTCACCGGTAACTTGGGGAATATTCACTATGGATTTGACCAAAACTTTTGAGGTTATGTGGAAAAAACACACAAATCTGACTTGGCAAACTGAGGAAGGAAAAAATGTTTTAAAGTGGACCAACAATAATACAACTATATGGAACTGTAACATCACTGTAACAAGGGCTGGAGATTTTGAGACATCCACCGGCTGCCTGTAGAAAAAATCATCATCCTCATCATCCTGGTTGGGTGGTCTGTAACAGACTCCCACCAGGATATCAGCCTTGTTGGCCTTCCCCCTGATTTTGATCCACAGGCACTCAACCTTATCATTGGTGACCTCAAGTTCTACAGAGTCAAGAGACTCTCTAACATATAGAGCCACCCCTCCACCTCTCCTACCTTGCCCGTCCCTTCTGAAGAGCTTGCAACCATCCATGGCAGCACTCCAGTCACACGAGTCATCCCACCATGTTTCCGTGATGTCAACTACATCATAGCTTTCCTGCTGCACGATGGCTTCCAGCTCCTCTTGTTTGTTACCCATACTGTGTGCATTGGTGTACATGCACTTCAGCTGGGCTGCTGATTTTACTCTTAACTCAGGTTTTCCACCCTTAGGCTCATCTCTGGAGAGCCTGGATTCAATTCCTTCCCCCTTCAAACCTAGTTTAAAGCCCTCCTGATCAGCCCTGCCAACTTACGGGCTATAGTCCTTTTGCCCTTGCTAGATAGATGAAGCCCATCTGATTTGAGGAGATTAGGTACCATGGAATTTGCCCCATGGTCAAAAAACCCAAAAATTCCACTGGTGGCACTAATCCTTTAGTCACCTATTGATGAGATGGGTTTGTACCATCCCAGGTGCAGAGTCTGGCACTTGTCTTTGTTAAACTTCACATGGTTGGTTATTGCGCAGTCCTCTAATTTGTCCAGGTCTCTCTGCAGGGCCTCTCTGCTTCCAAGGAAGTTAGCAGTTCCTCCCAATTAAGTATTGTCATCTACAAACTTGCTTAGTATTCCTTCCAGTCATGCGTCCAAGTAATTTATGAAGATGTTGCAGAGCACAGGCCCTAAAATGGAGCCCTGCAGAACCCCACTAGTGACAGGTTGCCAGTCTGATGTTACGCCCTTTACTATTACCCTTTGTGCCTGATCTATGAGCCAGTTGCTCACCCACCACATGATGTGTTTATTCAGCTGTGTGTTGGACATTTTATCCAGAAGGATCCTGTATTGAAAGCTTTACTGAAATACAAGGACATTGCAACAACTGGTTTCCCTTGATCAACTAAGTGGATTGCCTTGTTGTAAAAGCAAATTAAATGTGACAAGCAGGACTTTCCCCTCGTAAAACCATGCTGGCTGTGACCGATGACTGCGTTGTCCTTCAGGTGTTTTTCAGTGCCTTCCAGAATAATCTTCTCCATAATTTTACCAGGGACTCAAGTGAGACTGACAGGCCTGTAGTTTTCAGTGACATCTGGGCTGGTTTGTTGCCCTTCTTGAAAATTGGGACAACGTTTGCCAGCTTCCAGTCAGCTGGGACCTCTCCAGATTCCCAAGACCATTCAAAAATGATTGATAGAGGTCTCATGATGAGATCAGCCATCAGGCCCATGAATCCCATCAGGCCCCATAGACTTATAGGGATCCATCTGGAGCAGCAGATCCCTCATAGTTTCAGGGTTGACTGGGAGTTGATCATTCTCACAGCCATGGTCCTCCAGCTCAGGGCTCTGGGACCCCCTTAGCCCATCATCAGTGTAGAAGACAAAGGCAAAGAAAGCATTAAACATCTCTGCCTTGTCTATCTCCCTGTTTGTGGGGTGACCATCCTCATCCTGTAATGGATCAATGTTATTTCTGCACTGCCTTTTGCTATTGACATATTTTTAAAAGCTCTTTTCATTGTCTCCCACATTTCTGCCCAGCTTCAACTCCAGCTCAGCTTTAGCCGCATGAATTTTCTCCCTACAGTGGCGAGCAGCATCTCTATATTCCTCCCATGTAACCTGACCTTGCTTCCACTGGGCATAAAGTTTTTTTTTTTGCCTTAACTCCAGAAAAAGATTCCTGATTAGCCAAGCTGGTCTTCTGCCTCGCCTGATTGACTTCCAACATTTTGGAATTGTCTGCTCCTGTGCTCTTAGGAGGTGGTGCTTAAAAAGTGACCAGTCCTGATGGATCCCAGCACCTTCAACAGCATTTTCTCAGGGGACCTTGCACTTTTCCTTCTGTCACCAGACATTTTGAACACATCTATTTCATGGTCATTGTGGCCAAGATGGCCACCAATTGTCACTTCACTCACAAGGCCCTCTCTGTTAACAAGCAACAAATCAAGGAGGGCACCTTTCCTAGTCAGGTCCCTTAGTACCTATACCATGAAGTTATCATCCAGGTGTTTTAGCAATCTTCTGGACCTCTTTGTACCAGCTGTGCGGCATTCCCAGCTAACATTCAGCAAGTTGAAGTCCCCCTAAGGACAAGGGTGGTTGATTTAGAGGTGTCCCTTAGTTCTTCAAAGAATAATTCATCTGCATCATTGTTCTGGCCAGGTGGCCTATAGTAGACTCCCATGATAACATCTGCTTTATTTGTTTGTCCCTTAATCCTTACCCAGAGACTCTCAACCATGCCATTGCCAACTATGAGCTCTGTATGCCCCAGCCCTTCCATTACACAGTATGTCACTCCCCCACCTTGCCTGCCCTGCCTTTCCCTCCTGCAGAGCCTGTAACCGTCCAACATGGCACACTAGTCACAGGACTCATCTCACCAGATTTCACTTATGCCAATGATGTCAAATCTCTGCGACTGGGCCAAAGCTTTGATGTCCTTTTTTTTGTTCCTCATGCTGGGCACATTGGTATAGAAACATTTCAGGTGTGGTTCATTGTAGCCAACACCTTGTGGAGCAGACTGAAGGATCCCACTAGTGCTCAGTCCCTCAAGTTTTGGCGTGCCATCCCATTGCTTATCACTGGCAAGCCTGGTTTTGCCTCTTTTCCCCTTCCAGTCTAGTTTATAACTCCGTCAACAAGCCCTGCTAGCTCCTGTGACAGAACTCTTTTTCCCCTCTGAGAAAGGTGTTGTATAGACCATCCTATGGTCAAAAATCAGCTGTGAGCTACTACCAGAAAACTGCTATGCATCTTCCTTCTGGAAAGCAAACTACCTTTGTGTTGATCTGATGGATCTGCCTGTTCCTTTCAGTATTCTTCCCTGATACTGGAAGGATTGAGGAAAATACTACCTGTGCTCTTTTCTCTGAAAGTCTTCTCTGATGACTTCCCTTACTGCGGTGGTCTATAATACGATCATCAGTCACAAGACTCTTCAGCATGCATAGTGGACATAAAAGCAGTTCCAGTGTAGACAGTCCTAACTTTGGAGAAAAACCCAGTAGTATATCTAATTTCTTAACCTGAAATATTTTGGAATTAGGTTCCTTTCATTTGATTAAACTGACAAGCTGAGAGCACTAATAGAGGAGTCCTTTACTGATTCCCCAAGATTTCAAATAAAGCATATATCGATGTCTTGACCAAGGAGGAGCTGAAGGTAATTTGTACTGTAGCCCATGTAACCAAAGAACTATTTAACTTCTGTTTAATACATTCTTGAGCCACCTCTTCCTAAATGGAAGTTCCAGATCTGTCCAAGTTCTATCCAAGATCTGTGCTATCAATTGAAGAGACCTTCTCAACAGGTTAATAAGTCTGAAAATGAGAAACTGCCCCTGGAAATTACATAGCTTATCTGAAAGTCAAGCTCTCTTCTACAGAGAATAATCTTGACTTTGTCTTGATAGATTTATTTTTTTTTAACAAGAATTTCTTATTCTAGAGGAATAGAAGATCTCAGTACCCCTAAGAGATGCAAGAAATGGCCAGCCAACTATTAGATCCTGCACCAATGTGAAACCTCTTCATCATGCACATTGAGGAGGTTTATTTATTTAGAGGTTTTCAGGGAAAGGACACCATTTTTCAAATACACATCAAGTGATCATCTGCACTAACTTGCTCAGCAGTTCTGCTAGCAGTACCTGTCTGCATGTGTGTAGTAATACTTGCATTGATGTAGCATACAACAGGCAAATGGAGAAACAGAAGCCCCTCCTGTACCTGCAGATCTCACAGTATCTTTGCCAGTAAGGTTCTGAAGGATGGAATACACCTGAGATGCTTTTTGCCCATTTGGCCATGCTTTCCACAGCTAGTTTAAATGCTTTCCCTCTGCTGAGTCATATAACACATGCTGCCATTGGAAATAGGGAGAAAGAACCCAGGAGTCCAAATATTACTCACAAATCTAGAACAATTTAAGGGGCTTTTCTGTCACAGAAATGTCAGTGATAGAGTTGTGAAATTGTTGGTATCACCTCAGCCCAACAATGACAAGTTGTCTTGGTAAGGACACTGCTGTTCAGTTTGCCACATGAGGGGAGAAACAGTTTTATAGGGCAGATGTCATAAGCAGTCAGTTACTAGATAGCGAACGTAGACAATCTAATTGCCATTAGGTCATGAGGCAGGAGAGGGGAAAGCATCTGTAGGCCACTGAAGACAGTGCTAACAACACTGTAAGACTTTTACAGGAAAAATGTTACTGTAGAAATCTCTACAGCTGTGAATTACTACCAGAAAACTGCTGTGCATCTTCCTTCTGGAAAGCAAACTGCCTTTAGATTCTTAAACCACCTTACTAAGCTTGGGACAGACAGTGGACATGTTCTACACCAGTTTATTCCAAACGCTGGATTTAGGAGAAATTACACATTCATTAGATTTATTTCACTAGATCTTACTGCAGAAATTCTGATGACACCATCATCCACACAGGGGTATCCATGAATACAGTGATATCCGAAGTGTGCTGCTACCACTGAATGATACTTTGTGGATGCTTGAGGTGACATTAAAGTCAATCATAAGGATCTTTCTCAAGTAAACAAACATTTAAGGCAGAAACGTGATGTGAAGTTAAAAAAAAAGAACAGATTTTCACAGTAATCTTCAGAATAACAAAGGCTGACAAAGCACACAATCTCAGCTTTCTGACAGAAGCTTCTAAAAATCTAGAGTAGGCAAATAGTAGCTTTCTTTGGCATGAGAAGCAACTGGGATAATATCCTTTCCCCAGAAGTCTTTACTTATCTGTTTACCGAAACGGAATAATAAATGGGTTTATGATCTTCACAAATATTTTTTGGTTTGTGTTTTTTTGTCATTTTTAAGAACTCCCTGAAGATGGATGAAGAGATTTATTTTTGTTGAAATGAACTGTGCAAACTCCAAGATTCAGTAGTGTAAGGCAACATTACTCCAGATACCTAAAAACTCATGTCTCCTTTTAACTTGCAAAGTCTCTCATAAGAACCCAAAAACTGATCTGAGGTTCTTGCACACATCAAACTGAGACTGATACAGATGACCATCTGTCCTAGTTACAGGGATAGGAGGCAGAGTTTAGCACTACGTGGGTATGACCAATATGTGTATTCTATTCCCTCTACATAATTTCTGATGAACTGGTAATGATCGATCACCTGCAGCCCAAGTGCTGAGGACATGCACACTCATCACCTCAGGCTACAAACTGGGTGTTGAACAAGATAAAAAAAGAAGCAAATCCTGTGAGGTGGAGTAGTGTTTCTTTTTCCTTAAACAAATGACTCAGCAGTGATAACTCCCCTCTGGGGAAGCACGCTAACATTCACACAGAGCCTGAAGGTATTCATCTCTGCTGATGGGCCATAACTGACTCAACTGCACTGATGTAACATGCAGTTGTAACATCTTAGAAGGTGTCAAAGACTCATGAAATGTTCTGTAATCCACTATTACATCATCCAGCGTAATACTCCCCACCCCAGGGGAGGTACTGGGGCATTTCCGCCTAACCTAAGCGTAATATAAACTAGGATGGAACCTGTGTTGGGGGAACTTTTCTCCATCACTCAACAGAAATGGACTGTGACCATCACTTCTACCAACAAACATCGAAATTGCAACAACCAAGTCTTGTTGTGAGATCCACAGGTAAGGGAACAAGCCAACCCTGGACCATGCTGCTGCTTGCTATCCCCACTGAGAGACCCTGCACCCGCACCGCATCACCATTGCCAGAGGTCAGCATAAAGGCAGGTAATTCCTGATTTGAATGATATAGCTTCCCAGGTTTTTTCTTTTTGCTTTGCCCCTGGGGATACCACATGGCATGCAGTGCAGGAACTGATGTAATTTTGCTTTTGTTTTAGCTGGCCAGGTTATACTCTGCCTTTATTATTGGTTAAACCAGTTCCTCTGCATCACTGTGTTTTATTGCAGCTTCTTTAGTAAATTGTAACTCCAACTTGTAATCTCTCTTGGTATTTCTTCTTCCACTATCGAATGGAGGCAGTCGAATAGGGTTAATTTCTCCCATCAGTTTTCTTTTAAACCAGCACACCATCCCACAGCTTGTGGAGTGCAAGACTTGATGAAAGAAGTGAGAGGGCTGCTGTTAGTACAGTCTGTCTTAGAAACAGGTCATCATGATTGACCTTGGCTTTCTCTAGTAATTCAACGAGCACCTATCAAATATCATTTGAGGGAAAGGAAGGGAAGAATGGGAGGAATGATAGGAAACCTCTCAAGGCCATGGAAAAGATCTGCAAAAGCAGGTCCAGAGGAGGGCTGTGAAGATGATTAAAGGAATGAAACACCTCTCCTATGAGGAAATGCTGAGAGAGTTGGGGGTGTTCAACCTGGAGAAGAGAAGGTTCTGGGAAGACCTCATTTAGGTCTTTCAGTACCTAAAGGGAACCTATAAGAAAGATAAGGACAGACTTTTTAGGAGGGTCTGTAGCGATAGGACAGAGTAATTGTTTTAACTTGAAAATGGGTAGATTCAAACTAGTTATAAGGAAATTTTTTACAATGAGGGTGGTGAAACATTGGCACAAGTTGCCCAGAGAGGTGGTAGATGCCCCATCCCTGGAAACATTCAAGATCAGGTTGGATGGGGCTCTGAGCAACTTTATCTAGTTGAAGATGTCCCTGCTCATTGCAGGGGGGTTGGACTAGATCATCTTTAAAGGTCCCTTCCAATCCAAACTATTCTATGATACTATGATTTCTGGAAAGCAGAATAATTTTGCTCTCTAGCCATCCCTACATATACTCCCAAACCCATTGCATTGGTCCTTTCTCAGCCCTGAACAGAGGAGCACCCTGCAGCCAACTGCTCCAAGTTCTCTCTTCCACTCAAATGGCACAAAGAGACTGTTCAGATCCTTGGTCTGTTTACCAGTCAACTGTGCTTTACATCAGAAAACAGAATCTAAAAATTCCAGACAAAGCCCAAAGAGGGTCTTTAAGAGGCTCCTCAGTGTGACTTAAAAAGCTGTACCCACCAACACAGGGTAAAATTCCTGTCTTCTACTGTAGAAATAATGAACGAGGGAAATACCTGAAGGCCCAACTCCAGAGAAACTTTCAGAAGAGTGATGTCTGGCAAGCTGTCCATGAGTGTTGCTATTTTAAATGCATCTTGGGCAAGTTTGAAGATGTGTGATGAGGAGTGGATATTTTTTTGAATGGATTCTAACACTGTTTCCAGCCTCTGAACATCACCTGCAAGGTGTAAACAGAACAAACTTCCAAAACATCCTGAAATGCATTATAATTGAGCTTGCCATTGATATGAAATAGTACAATGTTTCAGTTATCCACATTTTGCTTTTTATAAACCTTCCATAATTAAATTACATGAACAAAAGATGCAAGACAGCACAAACTCCTCTAGTGCCTGATGGTGTTTGTGTAGTACATGGCCAAAAGTCATCCTGATTTGTGAATTTTAGAAGTGATTTGTTCACTCCTGGATTTCACAATCTATATTGTGCATCAGAAGAACAAAAAGCTATTTCATCAGCCTCAAATCAAGCCCATCTGGCTACCATCTATCTAGTTTAACCACTTTTCTAGAAAATGAAGTGACAAGTTTAAGTCAGTTCAATTTGTTGTTCCCTTTTCAAGCTCCTGTCAGACTGCAATTTGAATTCCTAAACACAAGTTTTATAATCTGTTTATTCCATGAAATATTAAAAGCATACACTTAGTTAAGTAGGTAATTTACAGCAATGTACCTTTGGCTGCTGTTAGCATGGTGGATGCCAGCTCACATTGCTGGGATTCGATGTGACTTAGGGTGAACCAGCGGGGATATCGATTTGGAGCAACTGATACAATGTGGTGTGGATGGGACATATCTCCCAAAGGAGTCGTAGATTCCAATACTCGCAACCTGAAATAAGAAAGAAATCCTCTTCCTTACATCATTATTGTGTTGGGTTATTCATAAGCAAAACTAAAGTTGCAAGAACACTTGATCTTGTTTATTAAATGTGCAGTTTGGGGTATAAAGGTATTGGAAAACAACTTCTTTTCTTGGGGAATCTTAAAAGTCCATTTACCAAACTTGCCTACATCAATGGGCATCTGCAGGAATTCACAGGACAATAAAGCCATTGTGCTAGTTTGGGCTGGGGCAGGGTGAATTTTCTTCAAAGTGGCTGGTATGGGGCTATGTTTTGGATTTGTGCTGAACACAGGGTTGATAATACAAAGATGGTTTTGTTATTGCTGGGCAGTGCTTACATAGAGCCAGGGCCTCTTCTACTTTTCATACTGCCACACTGGCAAGGAAGTTGGGGGTGCATGGGAGGTTCGGAGGAGACACAGCTGGGACAGCTGACCCCAACTGACCAAAGGCGTATTCCATACCATATGACATCATGCTCAGTATATAAAGTGGGGGGGTAGAAGGAGGAAGGGGGGGGGGACACACACATTTGGAGTGATGGCATCTGTCTTCCCAAGTAACTGTTATGCCCTGCTCTCTTGGAGATGGTTTAACACCTGCCTGACCATAGGAAGCAGTGAATGAATTCCTTGTTTTGCTTTGCTTGTGTGTGCGGCTTTTGCTTTCCCTATTAAACTGTCTTTATCTCAACCCACAAGTTTTCTGGCTTTTATCCTTCCAGTTCTCTCCCTGGTCCCACTGGTGGGGGAGTGAGAAAGCGGCTGTGTGGTTCTTGGCTGCTGGCTGGGGTTAAACCACGAAAGCCATTCATTAACCAAGGCAGCAGAGAGTTTTTGCATCGTCCATAGAGTTTTTTCCCCTGCCTTATTTCAGTCTTTGAACCACTGTCCTCAGGAAGGAAGATAGAGTAGTTCTCCATCATATTGAGAACAGGTAAGTATTTTCCAATATTTTGAATATACTTTTTCCTCACTTGCATATGCTCTAAGTAAGGGGGAGTGACATTCAATAAGTCATTTGGTTTTTGACCTTGAAATAAATAGACATACCATAAAAGACATTTTGCTGTTCAAATAAATATGAACTAATTTTTAAAGTACCTAAACCCTAGACTACCAATATCTAATAATGCACATGTTAATATGAAAAAAAAATACTTCCCTTTTGTTTTGAATCAAGAGTCAAATCTCTTCCTTAGTAATACTGAGGCACATCTATATAGCTTTATATATGTAAAACTAAAATACATATAAATTCTCCAGTTGATTTTTTCCAAACACAGAGGGGGGAGAAAAAAATGCATTATTAAATAATTTCAACAAACAGGAAAAATCCTAACTACTTAATGCAAAAAGTATTATTAGGTTATAAGTAACCACAAAGAGACAAAAAGCACAAAAGGAAAATATTTTGTCACTTTGAATTTCATTGTCAGCTTCTATTGTTCCTTTGCTGTGAAAAGAAAGGCTGTAGTGAATTGGTGGTTTTCACGTGATTTTGACAAGATTAGGGAACATTATAACAAGCACAAACAGATTTAGCATTCTTCATTTTTTTCACTTTCAAACATCAATTATTTAGCTAGGTTTTAGCAAAGCTACTTTGTGATGAAACATCACTACTGAAGTCTGACTCACAAAGACTGGGTTGAAATTCAGGCTTAACAGGGAATTAGCCAAACTAAACCAAACATTCAAGTTCAGATTCCAAGTGAGCTGTCAACTATGTCCACATCCTCCAAGGCTGTACTTCATATGTTTCAGTGTTGCAAGCAGAGAACTGTAGACAGAAGTGACCATCAAAGATAGTGCACCCTGTCCTTGCAGACCTGAGGTGCATGAAAGAAAGGCCTTATGGTCTCAGATTCTATTGGTTTCACACTGAGTGTTCCTCATACTAAAAGAGGATTAAGAAGAAAAAGAAATGACAACAGATGATTTTGAATGCAGAGAGGCAAAATACTCCAGAGTTGTCATCACGGGAAGTTAACTTTGATAAATGTTTAAGAGGAATGGCATGCTGCCATCGCATTCACTGAAGCATTCAGTGCACTGTGCAAAGCTACTGATAGATGTCTATTCTAGCCTTTTAATGTTGTTTCAGTAGTTTAGTTTAAGGAGAAAAGCTCCCCACAATCTCTGAGAAACACTTAAGGTAGTGACTGAAATGAAATACAGGGACACAAATCTACTTTATAAAATTAATCTTTTAAAAATTCTAAGTCTAAAAATTCTAATTCTAAAATTATAATCATAAGCAGCCAGTATGCAAAGTCACTTTTCATATTTCTTAGATTCCTTCCCCAACATCTACTATTAGACACTCTTGGAGGCAAAAAAGCCCAAACAATCTAAGCAGACCTTTGGGCTGACTTGATAGTAGCTGTTTTGTTCTTATGCATGCCCTCCCATTTAGTCCTTTGAACATGGGACTATTTTCTCCCCATTTAGCTTTCTGGAGTGTGCTAGTTTTGGCTGGTGTAGAGTCAATTTTCTTCACACGCTGGTATGAGACCGTGTTTTGGATTTGTGCTGAACACAGTGTTGATAACACAGAGATAGGGTTTTTTATTGCTGAGCAGGGCTTACAGAGCAAAAGCCTTTTCTGCTTCTCATACTGCCATGCTGGCAAGGGGACTGTGGGTGTGTATTGGGTCTGGCTGAGTTGATTTCCCCACAGTAGCCCTCACAGTGCTGTGCTTTGCATTAGGAGCTGGAAGGGTGTTGATAACACAATAGTGTTTTGGCTACTGCTGAGCACAGCATCAGCACTGTAACATTTCTTCCTCAGTTGAGGGCAAGATCCTGGGAGGGGACACAAATAGGCCAGCTGACCCAAACTGACCAAAGGGATATTCCATACCATATGACATCGGCTCAGATATAAAAGCTAAAGCAAGGAGAAGGAAGGCAGGCATTCTTTGTCTCCAATGGTTGCCTGCTGAGAAACCATCACGTGTGCTGAAGCCCTGCTTCTCGGGAGTGGTTGACCATCGCTGCTCATGGAGAGGATAAACCATGCTATCTTTCGCTTTTTGCGCACACAAGCTTCTGCTTTACTTTTTGCTTTAAATAACCTGCCTTATCCCAACTCACAAGTTGTTTTTTCCACCTTACTATCTCCCCTGTCCAGCTGTGAAGGGGAGTGATAGAGTGACTGGGTGGGCACCTGGCATTCAGCCAAGGTCAACCCACCACAGTCCTTTCTGGCGCCCAATGTAGGGAAAGATAAAGGCATTTATATATACATATATATATATCATGCTATTGTAATAATAACTATTGAATAGCAAGCTCCTGTGCAGGACACGGAGTTTGCTGGCTGCACTGCTTATCACTTTATTTTGCTAAGTTTTGGGAACATACTAATCTAAACAATGGCTCTGTGCTTTGCTTTTACACTAATGGCCTTGTTATGCTTGGGGAGTTGTTATCTTCTGGGGAGCTATCTGGGAACGATGGAGGAATACACTTTCCCTTCCCCCCCAATATTGATATAAATGGTTTTATAATGAAGTCTCCCATGCTCCTTGCTAATCCTTATGTGAGCTGTTTGGTAATGTTACTTTTACTAATACTGTCAGCACATTATGGAGTTCTTGGAATCTGGTGTTATCCTGGTGTAGGAGAAAACAAACTTTAGGTGATAATATATTGGGATGCACCCTGAGGTGCCAAGTTCCTGGGTGGCAGGGTGTGTGGAAGGATTTGGACAGGTTCCTAGGGCATTTGACACCTCCCATTTCCTGGGACTTCACACCTGAACAGGTATTCGACCCTAGCAAACTGATCTGATGGAAGGGTGCCTTGCCTACCCTAATCAAAGCCAGCAGCTTCTTGCCCTGTACTGGGGCCTGGCCTGTGCTTATTGAGCAGGCTCAGAAGACTGTAGTGGAGGCAGGGACACAAACTGCAATGGAGGACACTATGGCTTAGGTAGGGACTCAAACCACAACAACTACAGTCATCGCCCCAGCAGTGAAAAGGAAGAAATGGATAAGGCAAGCTACAGGTCCATATCAGCGATTAGTAATGGAGGAAAAGGAAGAAGGAGAAGGAGAAGGAGTAGAAGGAGGGGAGTGGGTAGATAAAAAAGCCAGTCCTTCAACAAAGGAAGTCAGACAAATAAAACAGGAAACCGAGGTTACCTGGTCCCTGACCTCATCAGAGCTCCAGGACTTACAGAAAGATTACAACCACCAGCCTGGTGAGCAGATTCCTACCTGGCTGCTTCAATGCTGGGACAACGGGGCTGATAGTCAACAACTGGAAGGTCAGGAAGCCCAACAGCTATGATCTCTTGCCAGAGATTGTGAAATTGAAAGAGGAATTGGAAAGGAGAGAACAATTTACAGTCTTTGGAGATGGTTCCTCTCAAGCATGAGGGAAAGATATCCATTCAAGGAAGATCTAATGAGCTCCCCAAAAAAGTGGGCCACAGCAGATGAAGGTATCCAGTACTTGAGAGAATTAGCAGTGCTGGAAATAATCTATAGTAACCTAAGAAGGGATGACACCCCCAAAACCCTAGAAGATGTTCCTTGCACAATGGCCATGTGGAGGAAGGTGGTTCAAAGAGCCCCTGTGTCATATTCTAACAGTCTGGTAACAGTATATTACCCAAAGATGGATCCACCAACTGTAGAGGTGATGTCCTCCTGGCTTTGAAATGTAGAAGAAACTCTGGGCACTTCCTCATTCCCATTGACCAGCACCTCATCTCTCAGGGGCAGCCCAAGAGATCAGTCCCCTCCTGCCCCAGTCAGAGGGAAAGGAAGCCCCAAGCGCAGGCTGTGTGGTGAACTCTAGTTCTTTCTGCATGACTGGGGGAAGACATGAAGAAGTGGGATGGTGAACCCACCTTTAAGCTGGAAGCCCAAGAACGTGAATTAAGAGGGAAGAGAACTGTTGAGAAGGGGTCACCCAGGAAAGCTGTCCATGTAGTTGCCACAGAGACCCAAGAAAGAAATCAGCGACCTCTCAGACAGAGACCAATTCCTTTGATCCTGGTGAGCGGACCTCTGGTCTGGCATTGCAAAGGTCAGACAGTGAATACTCTGACCAGGAACAGGAATAGAGGGTCCCTGCCTTTGGCCAAGAGGAGGAAAGGGATGATTGGGTCTACTGGACTGCGTGGATTCGATGGCCTGGGACATCGGATCCACATAGGTATAGAGCTTTGGTAGATACGGGTGCACAGTGCACACTAATGCCATTGAGGCACAGAAGTTCAGAACCCATCTGGACCTCTGGAGTGACGGGGATGCCAGGAGTTGTCTGTATTAGAGGCTGAAGCGAGTTTAAGAGGGGACAAGTGGGAAAAGCACCCCATTGTGACTGGCCCAGAGGTCCCTTGTATCCTTGGCATTGATTACCTCAGGAGGGGATATTTCAAAGATCCCAAGGGGTATCGATAGGCTCTGGTGTAGCTACTGTGGCTACAGAGAGGATCAAACAATTATCTGCCCTGCCTGGCCTCCCAGAAGATCCTTCCATTGTGGGATTGCTGCAAGTCTAAGACCAACAAGTGCCCATTGCCACCAGAACAGTGCACCGACGGCAGTATCGCACCAACCAAGACTCCATAATTCCCATCCATGAACTAATTCGTCAACTGGAGAAACAGGGAGTGATCAGCAGGACCTGCTCACCCTTTAACAGCCCCTTATGGCCAGTTCAAAAGTCTAATGGGGAGTGGAGGCTGACAGTGGACTATCATGGCCTGAATGAAGTCACAACACCTCTGAGTGCTGCTGTGCCAGACATGGTGGAACTTCAATAAAAATTGGAGTCAAAGGCAGTCCAGTGGTGCCACAATTGATATTGCCAATGCATTTTTCTCCATTCCTCTGGCAAGAGAGTGCAGGCCACATTTTGCCTTCACCTGGAGGGGTGTCAAGTATACCTGGAATCAACTGCCCCAGGGGGTGGAAGCACAGCCCAACCATCTGCCATGGACTGATCCAGACTGCACTGGAACAGGGGGGAGCTCCAGAGCACCTGCAATATATTGATGATATCATTGCATGGGGCAAGGTAGCAGAAGAAATTTTTGAGAAAGGAAGGGAAATAGTCCTAGTTCTTCTCAAAGTTGATTTTACCATAAAACAAAGTAAGGTAAAGGGACATTCATGGAGGATTCAGTTCTTGTGAATAACATTGCAGGATGGACACCATCATGTGCCCATGGATGTAGTAAACAAAATAGCATCTATGTCTCCACTGGCTAACAAGAAGGAAACACAAGCCTTGTGGCTTCCTGGAGGATGCACATTCCAGGTTATAGTCAGCTTGTGAGCCCCCTCTATCGAGTGACCCAGAAGAAGAACCATTTTGAGTGGGGCATTGAGCAACAACAGGCCTTTGAGCAGATCAAGCAGGAGATAGACCATGTGGTAGCTCTGGAGCCTGTTTGAACAGGGCCAGCTGTGTGAAATATCCTCTACATGGCAGCTGGGGAGCATGGTCTCACCTGGAGCCTCTGGCAGAAAACACCAGAGAAACCTGAGGTTGACCAATAAGGTTTTGGAGCCAGGGTTATGGAGGATCAGAAGTCCACTACATGCCAATTGAAAAGGAGATATTAGCAGCCTATGAGGGGGTGCGAGCCACCTCAGAAGTTGTTGGAACAGAAACCTGTCTCATCTAGGCACCGTGATTGCCCATGCTGCACTTGATGTTCAGAGGGAACATCCCCTCAACACATCATGCAACCAGTGCTACATGGTGTAAGTGGGTAGCTTTGATCACGCAACAAGCCTGAATGGAAAAACCCAATTTCCCAGAAACCCTGGAAGACATTATGGACTGGTCAGAAGGCAGGGATTTTGGAGCATTGCCTGAAGAGGTGACTTGTGCCCAAGAAGCACCACCATATAACAAGTTACCAGAAAACGAAAGAGGCTACACTCTATTTACTGATGGATCTTGCCGTGTGGTAGAAAACCATCAGAGGTGGAAAGCTGCTGTGTGGAGTCCCATATGAAGCTGCTGAAGGAGAGGGCAAGTCAGGCCACTTTGCAGAAGTGAAAGCCATCCAATCAGCCCTAAAGATTGCCGAATGAGAAAAGTGGCCTGTGCTATACCTCTATACTGAATCCTGGATGGTGGCTAACACCCTATGGGGGTGGCTACAGCAATGGAAGAAGGTCGATTGGCAATGCAGGGGTAAACCCATCTGGACTGTTGCATTGTGGCAGGACATCCCTGCACGGGTGGAAAATATGACTCTGAAAGTTCCTCACGTCGATGCTCACATGCCCAAAAGTCGTGCCACTGAAGAACATCAGAACAATAGGCAGGTGGATAAGGCTGTCAAGATTGGAATAGCCCAGGCAGACTTAGACTGGGAGCAGAAGGGTGAGCTATTTATAGCCTGATGGGCCTATGAAACATCAGGACATGTAGGAAGAGATGCAACATACAGATGGGCTCGTGATCAAGGGGTGGACCTGACCATGGAGGCCATCACACAGGTTATTCATGAATGTGTAACGTGTGTGGCAATTAAGTGAGCCATGCGAGTAAAATCTCCCTGGAATAGAGGGCAGCGGCTGGGTTTCCAATATGGTGAGGCCTGGCAAATTGACTACATTGGACCACTGCCATGAACACGCCAGGGCAAGAGCTACATACCATGGTGGAGGCAACGACTGGCTGACTGGAAACATATCCTGTAAACCAGGCCACTGCTTGAAACACCGTCTTAAGACTTGGGAGACATGGTGACATGGGACCCCAGAGAGAATTGAATCAGACAGTGGGACTCACTTTTGGAATAATCGCATAAGTTCTTGGGCAAAGAAACATGGCATTGAGTGAATCTATCACCCTTATCACCCACAAGCCTCTGGGAAATTTGAGAGGTATAATGGACTGTTGAAAACTATGTTAAGAGCATTAGGTAATGGGACATGGAAGTATTTGAAGGCAAATTTAGCTGAAGCCACTTGGCTGGTCAACACTAGGAGATCTGCCAACCACCCTGGTCCTGCCCAAACAAAACCCCTACACACTGTGGGAGGGAATAAAGTCACGGTACTACACATAAGGAAGTGGCTGGGGAAGTCAGTGTGGGTTTCTCCTCCCATGAGAAAAGGCAAACCCATCCGTGGGATTGTCTTTGCTCAGGGACCAGGGTGTACCTGGTAGGTAATGAGGGAAGATGGGGAGAGCCGGTGTGTGCCTCAAGGAGATTTAACCGTGGGGGAAAGATGATGTGTGTTCTGAGTTGTATGTTGCAGGAAGTAAAGTCACAGGATAATGAAGAGTGAATTCTGTGAGGAACAAGGACAGTGTGACGATGACCCGAGCTGGGCTGGGGTTGGTGCCCAAAAATCAATTGCTTCTCCTGCCCTGGGTACCCATCCAATGGAATGGAGGCCAAGACCTGAAGGGATGGAAGAAGGCCATTAAACAAGATCTGTGCAAGCGTGGGACATAGATATGGGAACTGAGTATGATGTAAATGGTATGGAATAAGGGGTGGAGGTTGTATTGGGTCTGGCTGAGTTGGAGTTCATTTCCCCATAGCAGCCCTCATAGTGCTGTGCTTTGCATTGGGAGCTGGAAGGGTGTTGATAACACACTGGTGTTTTGGTTACTGCTGAGCACAGCATCAGCACTGTAACATTTCTTCCTCAGTTGAGGGCAAGATCCTGGGAGGGGACACAAATAGGCCAACTGACCCAAACTGACCAAAGGGATATTCCATACCATATGACATCAGCTCAGATATAAAAGCTAAGGCAAGAATCAGGAAGGAAGGCAGGCATTGTCTCCAATGGCTGCCTGCTGAGAAACCATCACGTGTGCTGAAGCCTTGCTTCTCGGGAGTGGCTGACCATCGCTGCTCATGGGAAGTGGAGGATAAACCATGCTTTCACTTTGCTTTTTGCGCGCACAAGCTTCTGCTTTACTTTTTGCTTTAAATAACCTGCCTTATCCCAACTCACAAGTTGTTTTTTCCACCTTACTATCTCCCCTGTCCAGCTGTGGAGTGATAGAGTGACTGGGTGGGCACCTGGCATTCAGCCAAGGTCAACCCACCACAGGGTGCATGGAGGTTGGGAGTGGGCAGTCAGGACAGGTGATCCTAACTAACCAAAGGGATATTGCAGACCATATGAAATCATGGTCAGTACATAAAGTGGGGGGAAGCAGCTAAGCAGCAGATGATCCCAAGACTGCTGCTGAGATGCCTCTTTCCTCATTTCCTCACCACTAGCATCATACACACACACAACCACACCAGTAAGAGAACACACACACATGCTAAAGCTGTTGTTTAACACAAAACCACACATTCCAATAGAAGGATTTGTAACATACAATGCTGTTTTATAGTTGTATATAAACACTAATTGTATATTTATAAATTATTATGTTGTAGTTAGTACATAGATTGCTTTTACAGATGACACAACCAAAGTAATTTCTCCTTAAAGAAAACAATGCTTCTTGATTACCAAGCTTTTCCCCCTTTTTCAAACTGCTGCTTGTGTTCTTTCTAGATGACTTGTGAATACATACCGCATGGCTCTCAGTGCAGTTTTGTATGCCAATTCAGCATCATGAGGTAGGAGAGAGGTGAAAAGGTACTTGGCAAATGTGTGCATTGGAACACTCTCTCGATGGATGATTTCACCTAAACCACTATATGGTCCAGCTGTGGGAAAAAGAAAGAGAATATCAGTCTTCACAGTTAAAACCCAACTTCTGGACCTTTAAAAGCATTCACTATATATGGGAGAGCCCAGCTGGTTCTGGGGTCTCTGTGTAACTGAGAAATCGAAGATGGAACATCTACACCTGGCAGAGTGTCAGCCATGGACAAAAAGGACTGTGCCACAGAATGGATTTCCTGTCAGGAATGCTGACTCATTGTTTTTAGACATGCGTGGATGTATGTCCAATTGTGAGTTATGTTACTGAAAACCAATTGTGTGTATACATGTGTCACCGAAAACTGTATAAAAGTAGCTGCAGTGGCTGTAATAAGGAGTTCCTGGTTTCCTGAAGCCATGTTGTTCCCACCTCAACTGCAACAACTATACCTTGAGTTAGAATTGGTATTCAGAGACAGCTTGCTGTACAAAAGGTAAAGTTATATTGATATTTTTTTGAAATATATTACAAGTATATTAAATACCATTTATTCTTTGAGACAACAAGATACACTGTAAATTGTAGAGTACTAAGCACACTACCAGTGCACATACAAATGACAGAATGGTCCCAGGGTTCCATGGGGCTCATTCAGAAAATCTATGGTATGCAAAAGTAGAAAGTGATAATCCTAGCTTTGCCTCTGTGTCATTATATTGTGCACATGAATTCCTATGCACCCTCTGTTGGTGCATAATTGTTTTATCACAAATCCAGAAAAAAAAGTGTCTACAGTGGAAAACCAGGTATCTTTAATTGAAGTTACATGACTAATCACTATAGCAGCACCTGATCCCTAATTATGTCTCACCTGACATTAGGCATTTAAATAACCCTTTGGTTTGGACTTGGTCTCCAGAGAAGACTAGGTCAGATCTTGCATAGAAGTTGGTTTTGTTAGTCTATTATAGCCACACAATCTTTAAAATTGTATTTGTTGTGGAGAAGCTATTCCCGTTGTTGGGGCAATAGATTTTGCTCGCACTCAGTGCAGTACTTCATAACAGCAGTGTTAAGACTGACAACAGAAATGACAATGTAAAAAAAATTACATGAAACTATTTGCTTGCTGAGTTCTGAATATTCACAGTACATAAGAATTCCATTTTTACATTTTTCCTGCAACCTTTACACTGTTATTCCTATTAATAGGAAAATTGTGTCAAGCAGCTTTTTACTTCAGTGGCTAGAGGTACAGGTGTTAAACATTGCAAGATACAGAATAAGAATCTTACATTAAGTATTATTGGACAATTATTGCACAAATAGCAGCCAGCAGTCCTAGAAGTTACTACTTCCTCTTCTACTAGAGATTCCAACCCACCACACTTGGATGGATGAATGACTGTGAGCACACTTCTTCATTGCAGTCACATGTGTCATAGCTTCCAGCAGTGGTTCAAACTAAGATGACTGACACTTCACTGAAGCAGATGAGGAGTACTCACAAAATTTATTCAACCACTTCTGCTGCATGGGATGATGAACTCCATGAGAGAGAGATGGTAACAACTTGGACCAGCACAGCTGTTTCAGCAATGTTTTTAACTAGTGCCTTAGCACAAAATGCAGATAAAATCACTAGGCATGTAAAAAAAAATAAAATCTGAGCTCCATAGGTGGGCATTTCTGAAGGCTGGGGTTAATCACAATGGAAACATCAATGAAGATTAGGTAGGTGACAGTATGTCTCAATCATTTAAAGTTGAAAAGTTCAAAAACTAGCTGGCATTGCTTCAGTGAAAGAAGCCATTTCATGAATGTTTGCCAGTCGGTGGTCCATTCAGAACGCAGTTAGGACGTGAAGAATATATGACAAAGTATTTATATGAAGATATAGTCTGCCATTGACTCAAGCAAAAAAATAGAACAGTTCTTGCAATGCAGTCTTATGTTCTCCTTTCCCACTCATTCAAATGGTAGCTACATAGAGCATGCATTAATCTGCATTAACAGCATAGAAATCAGCTTAATACTGAATTAAGCTTTCTTTATTATATCTACAGAACTTCAACTATCAAACCACAATTGATATGATTAGAATCTTAAATCACTGCACAGTTTTTCCTCCATGTGATCTGTCAGTTTCTGCCTTGCCTGGAGTAAACTGAAGCTATTGCAGAAAAGCCAAATTTCTCAGCACACAGTAATGCAAGACCATTGTTGCACACTGCTCACCACAGCAATTTTGTTAATAACCATTTTAGCAGGTTTTCTCCTATGATCACTTGTTTACTACTCTAAGAAAACAAAGAGAATATCAGTGGTCAAAGTATCAGAGAATACTTGAGAGAAATCCTGCCTTTTCCTCATACAGCATCCTTACCAGTAAATAGATCTATCAAATTGATTTTATAATCCATAGGATACCTCTATGGTGGTGAATAGCTGGATCCAGCAAGAAGATGTTCTTGTCCAAAGGCCATAAAACAGCAGTTATGGCCATACCATAATGGAAACTCTCATTATGGTGCAGCTCCTCTACAGTTTCAAATGGCATCACCAGTAGGTACCAAAGTCTTTAAGGATCTGGGCAATAATAGTGACTCAAAGCTGAGAACCCTAAACAACATACTGCATCTCCTCCATAAAGAAATAGTTTTAAAAAACAAATGTCTTATAGAAAGGAAGCAAAACCTGACTGCTATGTAACAATCTTCACAACTTACCCAGAGCAGTATCAAACTCCCCACCATCCCTTGAGTAAGCACTCAAAACTTGGACCATGCCCTTTTTCCTTGATTTAAAAAAAACCTTAAAACTAGAATGACAACCTTAGAACACATAAGACTACTCTGTGAATGGGAGGCTTAAGTGCTATATGTCAAGCCTTTTAAAAAATAAGGCAAAAGCATGCACTTTTTTTGTACAGATTTTATTGCAATGCAAGTTATTTGTCTTAATCAAAATTTAGTCACAAGACCAGGCCTTAAGCCTCAATATTTGTCCATATATTTCAGTTTTCAAGTATGATACAAACTTCTGAGGCAACTCATTTTCCTAATTGCTACAAAGAAAATGTTATTTTTCTGTCCCAGCAAATTTAAGTTTTCTGAGCTCTTCACTTGGGAACAGAGGTAAAAATCTTCATACATTTACAAAGCTGCCAGTCCTTTTTCAGTATTCAAATGACATTTACTACCCAAGAACTGTTGATGATAACTGATGTCTATATTATTTGTGAGCCTGGGTTGTATAATTAGGATACTAAACAAATCTAAATAACAAAATGCAATAAAACTTGAAACTAAAGGCTTGTAGGTCAATAGATGCTTTATCTCTACAGTCATGTCATATCTGAAGTATGTTTGATTTTCATAAGAGATTGGAAATAAAATTTTGCTGGAGTTCTACATCAAAAACCATCTTAAATGTGTAAGGCAGTTTCCACTGGAATACTAATTCAGTGGGCTTGTGTAAGTGAAGACAGTTTTAAAAAGCAGTTAGCATCTACATTGAGCTACCTTCTAATAGGAAGACTGCTTGTTTTCGAAAAATCTTCACCAGAGTATCATCCAATTCAATTTCCTGTAGCTTAGAAATGAGCTGCTCCTCATTTCGACAAACCTTCTCTTGTGCATACAAGCCATCTGGCATTATCCGTTGCTGTCCCAGCCCTATCAGTGCTACTTCCACAGCCAGCATTGAATAAGATTCCCCTTCTTCTAAAAACTTGTGTGCAGGCAGCTGCTGGTACTCCACAGATTTGCATTGCCCCATGTTCTCTGTAAAGGGCAACACAAAGAAAAACACATCAGGAAATCATTAAAATCCATAATCTGCCTATAATGCCACATTTACAAATGCTTCCTCTGTCAGTATTCATTTTTAAAAATTATTTAAATTACTAGTGCAATCTCAATATCCAGTCATCCAATCTCAACTACCCAATCCAATTCCACATAGCAGAAATACACAAAACAATTAGGTTTTAAAAAGCCCACTTGAGTAAAAATAAAAGTTTACATTTTAAAATGCATGATTTGGAGAAAGGGAGTTTCTCCAGCTTTGTGTTAATAAGGCCAAAATTTGAAGATCTATTTCAATTTTTTTCCCCACCCATTTCTGCATTTCCTTAAAGCTTTGATGTTGTATAAATGGAAAGGTAAGGTGCTTATACACCTGCATAGATTTCAGTTGAAGCTATTAGGATAATGCAAATACAGTAGGCCTGGGATCTCCACAACTTTAAAGCATTCTGTTTGCTAGAGCTCTCTTCATGCTTCTTTATTTGTTACAGTTGTATTTATGATAAACATGTATAAATTTTCTGACTTTTAACACTAGAAATGCTACTTTTAGTAAAGATTACTTGTAAATTCCACACAGACCAAGCGATAATTTGCTTTAAAGAGTACTACTGATTCATTTGGCACTTCACCAATACACCATATGACAAAATGCTATATCAATCAGCTTACAGTCCAGTTTGGCAACAAAAAGTTGCAATGTATAGATATAAG
Source organism: Empidonax traillii (assembly GCF_003031625.1). Taxonomy (NCBI): domain Eukaryota; kingdom Metazoa; phylum Chordata; class Aves; order Passeriformes; family Tyrannidae; genus Empidonax; species Empidonax traillii. The sequence goes on along the minus strand of NW_020957189.1, from coordinate 21,371 downwards.
GAGATGGACAGTTTTAGCAAATGAGATGGCAAAATGCATTTGGTAGATTGCATATGTGTGTGTAGGGGGAATTTGCTTTTCAACACACACTACTTTTATTTCATGGGATTGTTTTGGTTTTTTTTCTAATTGCAAAGAATTCTTCCAGAATTGGTGGATATGGGATTAGAAGTTTATTGAAGAAAATCTGATTGAATAAAATGAGTTTTGAGGTAAAGCCCCAAGAAGACTGGGGATGTGCATATAAAGGATCTATAGGTAGAGGAATGAATCAAGTTTCTGACCACACAGAAGGTGATAAGACACTACAACAGAGGTGGAAAGAGACTAAGGAATAAATCAGTTAAGGTCCTGGGAAGCAAATACTGAAATTAAAATGGGTGTATACATCCTGTCCTAAATCATGTATCAATACTACAACACTATTTTCCAATTCATAACTTTTATAGACCATGTACTTTATAGAACATCTATGTTATAAATTTTAAGTGTTTTGTCATCAGTTTGAAGTATTATGAGCAGCTGTAGATAAGAAGTCAAATAGCATCCTGGACTGCATAGGAGGAGCATCGCCAACAGATTGAGGGAGGTGATCCTTCCCCTCTGCTCAGCACTGGTGAGCCCACACCTGGAGTGCCATGTTCAGTACTGGGCTCCCCACGGACCTACTGGAGCAGATTCAGTGAGGGGCCACAAAGATGATTAAAGGACTGGAGCATCTCCCATATAAGTGACTGAGATGGCTGGGATTGTTTAGCCAGGAAAAGAAAAGGCTCAGTAGGATCTTACCAAAATATATAAATATATGCTGGGAGAATGCAAAGAAAACAGAGCAAGACACTTCTCAGTGGTATCCTGTGATGGGACAAGAGGAAATGGGCACAAACTTCTGAGCATAAGAAATCACTTTTTTTCTGTGAGGATGGTCAAACACAATAAGAGGTTGCGTGGTGTTCATTCTTGGGACTATTCAAAACTCAACTGGACACAGTCCTGGGCAACCTGCTCTAGGTGACTCTGCTCTGATAAGAGAAGGTGGACTAGACTATCTCCAGAGGAGCCTTCCAACCTCAACAATTCTGTGATTTCCTGTAATTTCGCAAAAAGAGGACAGAGCAATGTATATAAAGAGGGTTGCTGCTATAAAGTCTTATTCCATTTTGTTTCAAGCGTAAAATGTTGAATTGCCTTCAAGAATGAGTAACTGGTAATTTTTGAAGACTTTCATATAACTTATAACAAAAATGTACTGTAAACATTCTCTCTCCCCTGTGTTTTCTTAGGGAATGCAAATGCGAGTTCTTATACTATAAAGACACTGGCTTCCAAGTTAATTGGGAAAGGTAAGATAGAAAAATGCCTCTGGTTACTGAAGACTTAGAGAAGATTGCTCCCTTTGCATGGCCTTACCCGTGAAGTCTGAGAATCCATGGAAGCTCTCATCATCTACCCTGAAGGCTTCAATCAGGCTACTGAAGAGGGTGCCAATCGGATCCAAAGGATGTCCCACCCAACCTTCAAGATTTGTTATTGAGGTTACTCCTTTGTGGAGAAGTTCTGTGACAGAAAAGATGGAGGGAGGAGGGAGGGAAAGAGAGTGCATATTATCCCCTCAAAACAATTATAGAAGTAAAACTGATTAAAATGCTCTCAGCATAGGATTCAAAGTATTTCCAATAGTTTCTGCTTAGAAGGAGAAAATAGTATCTCAGTGTGAATTTATTGCCCTTTGTAAATATGTTAAAAGAGGAAAAAAAGAAAATGGACAAAGGCCAAACATTTTGAACACTAGCAAAGTACATTATGGGTCAAAATTTCAACAGTAGTATCTTTTGAAATCTCTTACTTGATACCAGTAACTTCTGAAAATGTCTGCCAAAAAATTATAGCAAAGACTTTTTTGCAAAATAATCATAACTGTTTCCTCACTCAAAAGATGCAGTACCATTTTCACATTTTAAGTGAAGCTGATGGCACTGAAATAAATTATTCTGAAATGTTCTATTTTAATAAATGATATGAACTTATTGCATCTAAATATTTATTGAAGTAATAAACTCATGAAGACAGTTCCTAATTAAAATTATATGAAAAAAGGGTATAATGTTTAAAGGAGTTATAAAAGAAAAAATTTGTCCTTTAAGTGCATTTTTTGTCATTCTAAAGTTTCAGTCAACAAATACCTTCATGGATACCTTGTTCTGTAGCCCTCATCCATCAGTTAAAACATGAAAAAATTGTTTAGCACAATAAATTGAAGGAAGTGTGGCTGTGGTAAAGAAGTTAGAGATTACTAAAATCCCTTTTTTAACTAAGAGTCTTATGGCAGTAGTTCCCCTTTAACTCCCAAGCTTTTTCTCCCAGACACATACACATGACTGAACTATGAGAGATTAGGTGCATTATCACAGAATCACAAAATATGCTGAGCTGGAAGGGACCCACAAGGATCAGCAAGTCCAACACTTAGCCCTGCACAGGACCATCCCCAAGAGTCATACCATATGCCTGACAGTATCGTCCAAATGATTCTTGAACTCTGACAAGCTTGGTGCTGTGACCACTTCCCTGGGGAGCCTGTTCCAGTTCCCAACCACCCTCTGGGTGAAGAATCTTTTTCTAATATCCAATCTAAACCTCCCCTGACACAACTTCAGGCCATTCCCATGGGTCCAGTCACTGGTCACTAGAGAGAAGAGATTAGTGCCTGCCCTTCCTCTTCCCCTCATAAGGAAGTAGTAGACTGTGATGAGGTTTCCCCTCAGTCTCCCCTTCTCCAGGCTGAACAGACCAAGTGACCACAGCCACTCCTCATACGGCTTCCTGTCAAGGCCCTTCACCATCTTTGTTGCCCTCCTTTGGAAGCTCTCTAATAGCTTAATGTCTTTCTTATATTATGGTGCCCCAAACTGCACACAATATTCCAGGTGGGGCTGCAACAGTGCAGACCAGAGCAGGACAATCACCTCCCTTGACCGGCTGGCTATGCCTTGCCTGATGCATCCCAGGACACAGTTGGCCCTCCTGACTGCCAGGGCACTGCTGCCTCATACTCAGCTTGCCATTGACCAGGACCCTCAGGTCCCTTTCCGTGACACTGCTTTCCAGCATCTCATTCTCCAGTCTGTACATCCAGGGTTGCCCCATCCCAGGTGCAGAATCTGGCACTTTCCCTTCTTGAACTTCATGTGGTTGGTGATTGCTCAGTCCACTAATTTGTTGAGGTCTCTCTGCAGGGCCTCCCTGCCTTCAAGGGAGTCAACAACTCCTCTGAGTTTTGTGTCATCTGCAAACTTGCTTAGTATCCCCTCCAGTTTTGCATCCAAGTCATTTATGAAGGTGTTGAAGAGCACAGGGTCTATGATAGAGCCCTGTAGAACCCCACTAGTGACAGGTCACCAGTCTGATGTTACCCCATTGACTATTATACCTCCCAGAAAAATCTTCTCCATAATTTCACCAGGCACTGAAGTGAGACTGACAGACCTGTAGTTTTCAGGGTCCTCCTTCTTGCCCTTCTTGAAAATCAGGACAAGGTTTGCCAGCCTCCAGTCAGCTGAGACCTCTTTTAATTCCCAAGTGACCATTTAAAAATTGTATACAAGCCATTACAGATAATCTGTTTCTCTGCTATTACACACTAACTTGTACCTGCCTTTGTGCTCTCTCATTCACTAAGGGTCATCTTTCTGAGTAATCATAAGTATTATCACAAAGCTTTAAAAGCTTGCTTTTTGCCTATTTAAATGTGCAGAGCTACAAAGTGAAACAACCACACTGTTGAACTCATTGTTCAGGACAATGGCTTTTTTTTTTTAAATAAACTGATATGTGATATGAAAAACAAAGTAGTAACTAATTGTCTTACTAACAAATAGTATGTGTTAAAAACGACAGGCAGAAGCACATATTACCAAAAAGGATTAATATCACTGACTTTTTACTGACTCACTTATATTCTGTTTAATCTATTATGTCTATTTATGAGCTTCACTTGTGTCATGCCAAACAAAGGCTTCAGTCCTCCATTCATACAGAGATTTAACATGATGTAACTAGTTCCACGAATGTCAGATCAGTCACATGCATGAAAGCTAAGTAGAAGTATGTGATGGTTGCTGAACTGAAACTATAGCTGCAGAATTAATCTTCTTATGGAGAAGACCAGCATATTTTGCACTATTAAAAGAAGATTCTTTAAATTCCAAACATAAAAGTGAAAAAAAAACCCCAAAGCAGTGAGTAGCAACATAGAAATTTCAAATTTCATGTTAAAGAAAGATATATTACCCAATAAAAAGACTCAGAGAAAATCTCTCAAGTAATAATGCAAAGTGCTTTTAAGTTTTGTTTAAATCTAGGATCCACAATAGTGCTCAAAATTTCTTTCTTGGGTATTGTGAAATGGACACACATAGGAACTGCCAACTAATTATTTTTTTTCAGTCAGGAGTCTACCTTGTCTTCAATTTCTAAATGATCATTTCTGGGAAAACACCTGCACATACACTTAAAAAATTTACACATGTGACTACACACTAGTATTTTTGCCTACAATGCATGAGGATACAAATAGTTAAGAGTAGTAATAAAGATCTCAAAAAAAATTTGAATGAAACGTGTTCTTGTAGTAGCTGAGAATGTAATTCCAATTTTTCCACATGCATTCTTTAACTACAAAGTCATCTCTTTCTTCTTCCACTACTACTTCAAACCTATGACAAAGTTCAGTGAAGGATTATTTTTGCTAGAATCTTCCTTCAAAAAGTAGGGGTAGTGTTTAGAGGAACACCACAGAAGATTTTATAAAGCCAGTGTTTCAAAAATCTTATTTCCAGTGATGTGAATCCACTAAAGTTTTAAGCATCATAAGAGACTTCTGGGAGAAACTGACAAATTTGAAGAATTTCTGTAGTGCAGACTTTGCCTAGTCAACTTTTGGCTTCCACCTCAGAAATAGCTCTGCTAAATTATACATCAGAGGAAAAAAATTATTTTAAATACCTGTCATTCCAAATGCAACTCTCTGTTTAAAAGCCTATAAATTACACAGGATGAATATTTACACTGTATAACAAAAAACTCTGATTGGAATAAAGGCCCCATCACCTTAGATGTATTGCAGAAGGCAGAACAGAGCCCTTGCCCTGCAGAGTTCACAACCCAGCATGAAATAAACCTCCGACATCCAGAATGTGACATTTACCACTATGATCGTTTGGACTGAAGAGTTAAAGTCACCTCTTTTGCTTTAGTTTCAAAAACAGTTTTTTCATCCAAAGTTCCGGTCTGGTGTTATTGTCACCTTGTCATGTCCTTTGCCCTTCTCTCTTCCCCACATTTACCTTTCTTCTGAGCCTGGAACATTTCCAGTTGTTTCTGCTGCTGCCTTCTTAGTGTATTAACAATAGCTATTGCTAGCCTCAGTGCTTCTCGTGGGTATCCATGAGATCGTAATGCATCCACCCTCGCACAGGCTGTAGGAACATGTTCTAAAATGGAGAAAATAATTGAGGAATAGCAATGCTTCCATGTCTGCAATGGCCTATTTTGCTAGGTTACTCAAAAGGGCTTTTTAGTTTCCTTTGATTTGTTTTTAAAACTATGCAAGAGAAATTTAAAGGACTGTTTCTGAGCCAACAATTCAAGGGAGTCTCTGTTCTTTTTTCCAGGCTTTTCATTCAGCTCCTCGCCACCCCCCAAAAATAATGCCATAGAAACTGAACAAAGCAGCAAGTCATGGAAACATCTTTCTGTCTTTCTGGTTTAGCCACTTACCATGCCAGAGGGGCCACCCCTGAGAGTCATAGAGTGAGTTTTCGGTGTTGTCATGGTAACAGTAGTTGGTGTATAGGTCACTGCTGATAATGTGCTGTAAGTGGCTGTCCTGCCAGTGCAGATCGCATGCCTCTATGGCTCGAGTGAACACCGTCCGATGTGGCCTGTTTGATGAATCTGTCATTTTCACAAGTTCAGAAAGCTGCATCAGCTTTTACTCATTCATATGTGAATCAGTCATTCACAGTATTCTTGCCTTCTGCCTCTTCACCAGCCCCTAACTGACAGCAGCCTACCTTGACCCACTCTGCAAGAAGCAGACTATAGATGACATTTCACATCCTGTTACCCAACAGCTCAGGCAAAGTGTGTGCCATTCACTTTGCATTCAGAGAGATCTACAAACTATCATGGCTAATGCTAAATAGGACGTTGCAAAGGGAACAGCTAAAAATGAAGGACATTAAACAGTATGTACAGAACTCCCCTAAAAACAAACTAGAAAGTATATGGCACACAGCTACTCAAGCACCCCCAGCTTCTCTCCTTCTCAGAGCTACTAGGATGAGTGACAGATAAACATCACATGAAATATTTTTAGTTGTTCTCTTTGAGAAGTGACATTAACTTTAAGCACTTGGATATTTTTTTCGTCATAAACATATACAAATACTGCAAGGAAAGCAAGGCACTGAGGCCATAGGACTGACAATCCTTTACTGGATATCTTCCTATGGCAAAAGTGCTCTGTCTACATGGCACTGTGTCAATGAATGTTGAAATGTCATGTCAGGGTTGCCACTAGCCTGCAAAGGTTGGGCTGAACATCACAAGATCCAGAAAGCCAAACACCTCTGTAGGAAGTTATATATTGAATGAACTTCTGTCCCCAGCTAGCTGCAAGATTTAAAAATGAACTAAGTCTATTTCCTTTGGAGGTAAACTTTCAAGAAAAAGAAACAAGGAAAAACCCATCTATCACCTTTCACAAGCATTTAATTTTAACTTTTATGAAATATGTATCAAAACATTGAGGGGTTTGATGATTATGAGGGGTTTTTTCCCTGGTAAATATTCTGTGTCTTCCTCAGTTATTCGCAAAGTAGCAATCTTTGCTTGAAGATGACTGAAGAAGGCTTCTGTCAGGTTTGATAATCACATTTTTGATTAGAAAGCGTATATCGAGTAAGAGACACCTCCTCCAAGAAGGCAATATTAACTCTGCACCCCCACATGCCTGTTAGTGCAGACCACACAACACAGAGCACATCCCACAGATAAGTGCTTTAGTTTATCACACAGTTTAATGTAGTCACAACTGATCTCCCTTTAAGTAAGTACCAAAGGCTTTGTAACTGCAAAAAAAAAAAAAACAAACCTCCAAAACAAAAAACAAAACCACAAAAAAAACCCCAAAACCAGAAGTTATGTAAGATTATAGTAAAACAAAGAAATAACAGGCTTTTACATGACATGCTTCAGGGACATCCAATTTTTATGCAACAAGTATTTAGAAGGACCAAGTGAAAAGTTAGAAAACCTAACTTGCTTTGAAAACATTGCAGCTCCAGCACAAAAGTAGACCTTATTTATCCTTTCTGCAAGGATAGTATTAGTGAGAATAAATTTGGCTGGCCAATCCTCAACAAGAAACTTACTTGTCCCAGGAAAGACTGCTGTATTCTGCTGCAAGGCTCAAGTATATAAGATAGAGGCTATATTATATGTTTCAGTTAGTGCATATATTTAGGCTCACCTTGGTTAGCATTTGCACCCTGAGGCAAAGCATTGGTTAAATTGGGCAGCTCATTTCCATGGTTTCCATCTTCCCAGGGACAAACATCCACATCATTCCATTTTTTCAGCTGTTTTAGCCAACTGACCTTCTGCTCCAACTTGCAGTGGGGATTTAAGACTATACACATCCACAGAGCACCTGATTTTAAAGAAAATTGCTAAATTAGGTTTTCTATTAAAAATGCAGCAGCCAATGACTAATTGCAAACTTCTATTCTTTAACACATTTTCTCCCATAAGGCTACACTGCTTGTTTCCCAGCTATGCCTAACACCAGGTGTGGCCCATCCAAAGCAGTTTAAAGACTGTATCAAGCCAACCTTCTCAATTAAAAGGCATTAAATGGGTCTTTTGTATTAGGAAAGACATAGTTCACAATGTATGGCACATCAGACAAAGGCAAACAAAAATTCACATAAAGTTACATCAGGAAATTACCCAAGTTTTTCTTCTAATTTTTGTACAAAAACTATGTATTTTCCAGCTTCACATTACAGGAACCAAATAAGTGCATTAGTAAGACATGTATTTTGTAAACATATACTTCCACACTTGAAATCCAGCAGAAGCGGAGATTCAGTAAACGCTGGGTTTGTGCAGGCTAATAGCAAGAAGATATTTTTGCTGCTCCCACTTCAGTAATCTGGTTACACTAGAAAATTTATCTTACATTTTTTGTTTATGGAGCTTGAAGCGAAAGCTAATTTGCGCTGACATTTCTTATGTACCATCACTTTAGAAACTGCTCCCTGATACTACAGAGCAGGGCAGGCATAAATACATCAGGGTCTTTAGCAACAATTTTCAAATGGAAAGATTTTTCTCTAAGCTGTCTCTTCATCAGGATGGACTTTGACACAAGCATGAAGACATCTGAAAGTACTGTTCATTTGCTCATTAAGAACATGCCTTGTACACTACAAGAGATTTCGCAGAATCACAGAATATTCTGAGTTGGAAGGGACCCACTAAGATCATCAAAGTTCAACTTCTGGCCCTGCACAGGGTGGCCCCAAGAATAAAATTAGAAGAATATGCTTAAACTTTGCAATCTTTACGACAGGATGAAAAAAAGAATAAAAATGCAGCTGGTTCTTCCAAGAAACTAGAATTCTCATATTCAATCATTCTTTTGCAAACTAAGAATACAAAATGGATACCCAGAGCACAGGTCATCACATTATATTCATTCCTAAAGTAACTCAATATGTTGGTATGCCACAGCACAGGACCCAGTGGAAACAGCTTCATTCTTAAGGCTGCAAGTCCACTGCTATTCAGGATGACATAGAATGAGGAAGTAATATCAAAGAAATCTGAAAACCACAACAAAAAAAGATATGGTACAGTGCAGAACACCAGAGATCCACTACATTAATGCACAGTAGTTACATACAGTAGATCATGATGTTTTGTTGTTCTTTTGTTTGAATTTTTTTTTGGGGGGGGGGGGTTGTTTTTGTGGTTTTTTGGTTGGGTTTTGGTTTTTCTAAGTGCCATAGGAGCGAATAAAGCCAATACTGTTTTTATAAACTTCTTTTAAAATCAAATCATATTGCTTTGTTTTAGACACACTGTTAAACGCACTTCACTCCCCAAACAGAGTCAAATTATAGAATAGAATCACAGACTAGTTTGGGTTGGAAGGGACCTTTTAAGGTCCCCTAGCCCAACCCTCCTGCAAAAAACTAGATCAGGTTGCTCAGAGCCCTATCCAACCTGAGCTTGAATGTTTCCAAGGATGGGGCATCTACCATCTCTCTAGGCAACATGTGCCAGTGCTTCACCACCCTCATTGTAAAAAAAAAACAACACGTCTTCCTTATATGTACCCTCTTCCAGTTTAAAATCATCACCTGTCCTATTGTTACAGGCCTGTCCTATTTAGAGCAGCTGGAACCAGTTCATCACTGTGTGGGTGTAACCCAAACTGTGTATTCTACACCCTCTATGTCATTTCCCAGAAACTGTTACCAATAGATCATTTGCAGCAGCTGCCCAGAGCACACCTGACCCCTCAGGCTATAAGCTGGGTGTTAAGAGGCCTGTGAGACAAGAGGATGTTCCTGGAGCCCCCGGTGGTCTAGGGGAAATGACACTGCACTGTCACTGCAGAGACCCGGGTTCGATTCCCGGTCGGGGCCCCTCCCCGGGCAGATGGAGCTCGTTAGCCCATAAGGCAATCCATCTACATCCTGAGGACCTCGCTGCCACTGTCCAAGTGTGCTTGGCCCCGGCAGATGAACCTCAGGATTAAAGGGTGGGCTCAGTTCCGCGCACACTGTGTCTCACCTAAAAAATCCAATGCGCAGGCTGGAAGGTGTAAAGACCTTCCCCGGTTCTTTGTTTGCGAAGACTGGCCTGTCCTCCCACTCACAGCTTATAATTAGCCATTGTGGAATTCCCCACCCTGGGGGAGGTGCTGGGCATTCCTGCCTGAACCTGAGTGTATACAATCTTGAGATCTTGGGACTTCTTGGTACCACTCGTGGGATCCAGAGGAGGACCAGAACCTCGACCAGACTGTGACCACCACTCTCGACTGGACTGCGGACTGTGACCATTATTCATACCTACAGGTTTTTCCTCTCCTTTTACTTTTGGACTCAGGGGGACCATGTGGGGTGAAGCGAGACAAGGCTTTAGAAGGGTTAGTCGAAACACTTTGCTGTAAAGACCCACTTTTCTCCCCCCTCCCTTTTCTCCTTACTCAAAGGAAGATTATGTCCTGTACCAGTTCAGCAGACCTAAACCCACAAGAAACATTGAACAAGGAACTCAGAGGTAATAAATCCCAGCTAAAGCAGCCAAGTTAGACATTTGAATAGGTGAAATAGGCCTGAAACCAAGGTTTTCTTCAAGCCTCGACGATCAGAACACGAAACAATAGAAAGTACAGAAGGTCTTCGGGGTCACCTGATGATGAGGAGTAAAATCAAGCCCCTCTGATGAAGCAAAGACCGGATGTACCACTAATTATTCCCCAAAATGAAGAACACGCCTCAAACTTCACCCTAACTCCACCTGCTATGAATATTGTAATTTAATATGAATATGTATGCAAATATGTTGTAATCGTTGTCAAAGACTGTATAAATTACTCATTCTTATCTGAGCAGAATGGAGTCCTTTTTCCCAGCATAAGCTGGTGGGCTTCCCAGCCGCTCAATAAATACCTGCTGTTTAAAGGCATAAAACTCTGTCTCTAAGCAGTTTTTTACCTGCCTTTTTGGGCATCAGGGGCTCAGCACAGGGGCCAACAAACATCATTCTGTTTGTGCCTCAGGGTGCCAGGTTATACATCTGTTTTTTTGTAGGTTAAACCCAATTGTTCATCTGTATAATTGTATTCATTGTATTATTTTTATTAAATTGTAATTCTGACTTATAATCTCTTTTGAGTTTGGTTCATTTCTCCTGCCGGTTTACCTTTAAACCACTACATTTTTAGTGTGAAAGAGAGTAAGGCCTAAAGAGAGTTAACCAAGGTATCTTGCTCTGAGGAGGCTCTCCCCTAAAACTCTCCCCTCCATATCTGCTCTGCTCATGCTGTTACAGGAAATTCTGTTAAGTTCAGTGGACCTAAACTAGAGAAGAATGTTATAAGCATTATACAATGGGCTTAGGGGTAATAAATCAGGGTAAAAGTAAGTTAAGGTAGATATTTGAATAGGTAGAATAGGCCTAAAGCCAAGGCTGTCTCCAAGCTTCAGTGACTGGGGCAAAAACAATGGAAAGTTAGAGAGGTCACCCTGAGGAAGACTACAGCGACCTCAGCCTCAATGATGAAGAAAGGCAGATGTAATCCTAGAATTGAGGGCCAAGAAAAGCTCTGCCGCAAACTCCACCTGCACTCCGCCTATACTCCACCTATTATCAATATGTATGATTAGATGTTGCAATCATATGAATATGCATGTAAAATATTGTAATCATAGAAGTTAGACTGTATAAATTTCCCTGTTTTGTACCACTACACTCGAGCAAGCGCTTTGTGGTGCGAACCACGCTTGCTCCTGGCATCATCAAATAAATACCTTTGTTGCTCAAAAGACCAAAAGCTTCTGGGCAGTTTCTTTACCGGATTTCTCAGATTCAGGTGCCGTATGTGGGGCATGAGAAAGAAGTCAAAATCACAATTTCATTTTAAGCATTTGTGTATTTGGATACAGAACCTCCCTGATCACCATGTTGCACGTGGATGTTGCATCTGAGCCTGTTCATATTTCCGCATATGGGGAACTATTTGCCTATTTTGATGCTCTCTTTAAGATCAGGGAGAGGGATCAAAATTGCTTTATTAATATACTATGTCTATGTCGTCATAACATCAGAAGCACTGAGTTTCTTTGTGAATGTGTACTCAGTCTTGTTTGCCTGTCCTGCTTTGGATTGCTACCTCTGGGGCCTCATTAAAAATCGCACCCAGTCTTTTGGGGGAACAGGAGGAAATGGTTGTTTCCAACCTTTCACTTCCTTCTCCTCCTTCAGACCTGCTACAACAGTCTTTGAAAACACTGAGTTTCCTTTTGATGTTAAAGACAGCGTAATGTTCTTGGTGTTGCTTTGTCTACTCTGTACTGTCTACACCATGCTTAGGGTTAGAATAGGGCCTTCTAGGGAGGTTGTCTGGAGGCCTGCCGTGGGAGTGGATAATGCTGAATGGCATGGGAAGTGGGAGGACATCAGCCAGTATTTGGAGAAGTTCTCTCCTCCAGTGATGTGGAAATTCACTCCTGAACAACTGCAGGATCCTGTTAGCATGATAAGATTGGTGAAGGAAAAATGCTCTGGCAGCTCCAGAGATGGTCAGCTCACAGCAACCTGCTGGGTCCTGGCCACTGCCTACCAGAAACTACTTGACATAGTACAGCACCGTCAGGGGTAGGAGAGAAGGAGCAAATCTACAGGCACCATGTCCACCCAAACCACAGCTGAGTCAGAGGGAAAAAGAAATAAATCAACCAGCACCATGTCCACACAAACCATCAAGGAGCCAGAAGGACAACCAAAACCAATAGCAGTCGCACTGTCCAGAAAAGGAAATCAAAGACTAAATCAGTTCGTATAGTGAATGATGACAACGAGGCAGGACCCTCACATCCAATGGAGGAGACAAAGCCAGAAATAATCACTGGATCCCTGTCCCTGGGTAAGCTACGTGAGCTCTGGAGAGAGATCACGTGACAGGTGAATGAGTCAATTCTGACCTGGCTGCTCTGAATCTGGGACGCCGTGGCTAACGATACAATTCCAGATGGGAGTGAAGCAAGGCAACTGGGATCCCTGTCTAGAGATGTAGTCATTGATCAGGGGATTGGAAAGAGGCAGGAAACTCTCAGCCTCTGGACTGTTGTCCAGTGTGAGGGAGAGATATCTTTGTAAGGAGGACCTCCATGAACACCAAGGACAGTGGAATACGATGGAACAAGGTATCCAGTTGTCTCAGTTTAATTGAGACAAGGGTCTTTTGCTGAGGATGGATTAGGAGAAAAAGACCCAAACCTTCTTCTCTAGCAATTATAGATCCGAAATTAAGAGGCTCCGATTGAAGGAAAACAAATTATGGAAAAGGGAAAAAAGAAAAATAACAGCCCTTTATTAAAAGGTATGTGTGTATTAACGTA
>NW_020957189.1:0-7051 GCF_003031625.1 Empidonax traillii | reverse complement strand
AGACAAAATTCCTTTCTAAAATCAGAACTATGACACCAGTGCTTACGGGGGTTAGCCATACTGGAGATAATCTTTTCAGAGAACGAAAGATTCCCTAAAAGTCCAGATGGTGTACAATGCACATCCCAGATGTGGTTAAAGTTTGCACAGCTCGGGCCAGAAATGTATTCCCGCTACTTAGCAATGCTGCAATGGAGAGAGGGAGAGGACAAGGTGGGTGCATTGGTTAGTAAACTCAGGATTTATGAAGACACTGTTACCGATCCATTAAGAGCCCACATCTCATCAGTGGAAACCAAGCTGGCCAAACATGTCCAAAGTCTGAAAGAAAAGACTGAAAAGGGCCACCAGAAGCTAAGAGAGGAAATTCAGGAAGGAATCTTCCATATCTTGTCAGGACAAACAAGAATCTCTGCTATCAGGAACAGGCATCCCCCCTACTAAGGAGAGAGGGTACACTCCACGTGGCAATCTATGGTTTTACCTCCATGAGCATGGAGAAGATATGAGGAAGTGGGATGCAAAACCCACCTCTTCCTTAGCAGCCCGGGTACGTGAATTGAAAAGAGGAACAAGTACCACAAGGAACTCTTCAAGGAAAAATGCTGCTGCGGTCTCTCATGGGCAAGACTCGAGACAGTACAGGAATGATGATATGTCTGATACTCATGAAGGGACCTCCAGGTCATACTTACAAGAAGAGCACAGTGAGTACCATGACCAGCACTAGGGGTGCCCTGCCTCTATGCAGGTAGAGGAGAGGGACAATCGAGTCTATTGGATGGTGTGAATTTGGTGGCCTGGCAAATCAGACCCACAAAGATATAAGGTTTTAGTTGACACCAGCGCACAATGTACTTTGATGCCATCAGGATACGTAGGGGCAGAATCCATCTCTATTTCTGGGGTCACAGGGGGCTCCCAACAGCTGACTGTACTGGAAGCTGAAGTGAGCTTGACTGGGAAGGAATGGCATAGACACCCCATCATGACTGGCCCAGAGGCCCCATGTATCCTTGGCATAGATTACCTGAGGAGTGGGTATTTCAAAGACCCAAAAGGACTTTGTTGGACTTTTGGCATAGATGCTGTGGAGACAGAGGAAATTAGACAGTTGAACACTTTGGTCTCTCAGAGAACCCTCCTGCTGTTGGACTGCTGAAGGTTGAAGAACAATTGGTACTGATGGCCACAGCAACAGTACACTGTTGGCAATACCGCACCGACCGAGACTCCATGACTCTTATACGTAGGATAATCTGTGAACTGGAGACCCAAGGGGTGGTCAGCAAGACTCGCTCATCCTTTAATTGCCCTATATGGCCAGTGCGTAAGTCCAGCAGAGAGTGGAGACTGATGGTGGATTACCATGGACTCAGTGAAATCACAGCACCCCTGAGTGCTGCTGTGCCAGACATGCTGGAGCTTCAGTACGAGCTGGAGTCCAAGGCAGCCAAGTGGTATACCACCACTGACATTGCCAATGCCTTCTTCTCCATTCCTTTGGCAGCAGAGTGCAGGTCACAATTTGTAGTGTTCAGGTTTCAGGAAGAATGCCAGAAGAGCATTCTGGGAAACGAAGTCTCCAGGACTCTTGCACATGCACAGTGAAGCGCCTTATGGGGATTGGTTAAGAAGGTCATGTGCTGTGACATGTAGTGATTCAAACTGGCTATATAAGCTACTGTTCTTCCTTAATAAACAATTCTGTTACACACCACATTGGTGTCAACGAGTCCATGGGGACTTATTATTTATTATATTCATATTACTCCTACATAGGGCGCCCTGTAACAGGGACAAATATGGAAAGCATCAGGTACCAACCTAAATTAGTGCCAAGGCACGCTCGCCCGAAAAAAGCAAGGACACCAGGTACCAAAGTGAAAAAACCTCTGATGGGTGTCGACGGCAAGAACCGCAGGGGAGCTCTGGGAAAAGGTGCACACGAATAGCCTGAGATGGTAGGAAGAAGTCCTACGTTTAAAAAGTGAAGTTCTCAAGAAGAAAGAAGTAAAAGCTTTGTCTGTGTCCCAGATGAAAGACCGAAATGGGGATTAATACTTCACATGAATTAAAGGAAAATGCAAAAGCACTAAGCTTAATATTAAAGAGACATTTGGGACAAATTGAGAAAGATAAAGTAACTGGACTTTTGAAATGAATAAAAGTAACTGTACTAGGATTTCTGTTAATAAGAATCATTAGTAGGACTGCTTGGGAAAAAAATGAAAAAACAGTTAGAAAAAAAGCAAGGATAGAAAAAGTGGATACTTTAAAAAGCTCACAAAAGAACTCGTGTCTGTTACACACCACACTGGTGTCAACAACTCCATGCAGACTTTTTATTTATTATATTAATAATATTCCTACAACAATTTGCTTTCACTTGGAGGGGTGTGCAGTACACCTGGAATCGACTGCCCCAGGGGTGGAAACACAGTCCCACCATTTGCCATGGACTGATCCAGACTGCACTGGAAAAGGGTGAGGCTCCAGAACATCTACAGTACATCGATGGCATCATTGCATGGGGAAACACAGAGGGGGAAGTCTTCGAGAAAGGAGAGAAGATAATCCAGATTCTCCTAAGAGCTGGTTTTGCCATTAAATGAAGTAAGGTCAAAGGACCTGCTCAGGAAATTAAAATCTGAGGAGTGAAGTGGCAAGATGGACACTGCCAGATTCCAATGGAGGTGATTAACAAAATAGCAGCCATGTCCCCACTAACCAGCAAGAAGGAAACACAAGCTTTCCTAGGAGCTGTGGGCTTTTGGAGGATGCATATCCCGGAGTATAGTCAGATTGTAAGTCCTCTCTACCTTGTGACTCAGAAAAAAATGATTTCCAGTGGGGCCCTGAACAACAACAGGCCTTTAAACAAATTAAACATGAGATTGCCCATGCAATAGCCCTTGGGCCTGTCAGGACAGGACAGGACGTGAAGAACATGCTCTACACTGCAGCTGGGGAGAATGGTCCTTCCTGGAGCCTCTGGCAGAAAGTGCCTGGGGAGACCTGAGGATGACCACTGGGATTTTGGAGTTGGGGATACAAAGGATATTAGGCCAGTTATACCCCAACTGAGAAAGAGATCCTGACTGCTTGTGAAGAAGTTCGAGCTGCCTCAGAAGTGATCGGCACTGAAGCACAGCTCCTCCTGGCACCTCGACTACCAGTGCTGGGCTGGATGTTCAAGGAAAAAGCTCCTTCTACACATCACACCACTGATGCCACATGGAGTAAGTGGATTGCTCTGATCACACAGTGAACTCAGATAGGGAATCCTAATCGTCCTGGGATTCTGGAAATTATCACCAACTGGCCCGAAGGTGAGAGTTTTGGACTATCCTCTAAAGAGGAAGAGGAGCAGGTGACATGGGCTGAGGAGGCCCCACCATATAACCAGCTACCAGAAGATGAAAAGCGATATGCTCTCTTCACTGATGGTTCCTGTCGCATTGTAGGGACAAACCGGAAATGGAAAGCAGCCATATGGAGTCCCACACAGACAGTTGCAGAAGCAATTGAAGGACAAGGTGGGTCAAGTCAGGTTGCAGAGCTTAAAGCTGTTCAGCTGGCTTTGGATATCGCTGAACAAGAGAAGTGGTCAAGACTCTATCTCTACACTGACTCATGGATGGTGGCCAGTGCTCTGTGGGGATGGCTAGAGCGATGGAGAAAGGCCAACTGGCAGAACAAAGGGAAACCTATCTGGGTGGCTGAGATGTGGAGGGCATTGCTGGCCGGGTAGAGAAGTTGAGCGTGAAGGTCCATCCCGTAGATGCTCATGTACCCAAGAGTTGGGCTAATGAAGAGCATCATAACAATGAACAGGTGGACTGAGTTGCCAGGATTAAAGTCTCTCAGGTAGATCTGGATTGGCAGCACAAGGGAGAATTATTTCTGGCTCAATGGGCCCATGATGCCTCTGGTCATCAGGGGAGTGATAAAACATACAGATGGGCTCGTGACCAAGGGGTAGATCTAACCATGGACAGTGTCTCACAGGTTATCCATCACTGTGAGACATGTGCTGCCATCAAGCAGGCCAAACAGGTGAAGCCTCTATGGTATGGTGGACGGTGGTCTAAATACAGGTATGGAGAAGCCTGACAACTTGACTACATCACACTTCCCCAAACCCACCAAGGCCAGTGCTATGTGCTGATCATGTTAGAAGCAACCACTGGATGACTGAAGACATACCCCGTGCCTCATGCCACTGCCCGGAATACCATCCTGGGCCTTGAAAAGCAAATCCTGTGGGGACACGGCACCCTGGAGAGAACTGAGTCTGACAATGGGACCCATTTCAGGAATGGCCTCATAGACACTTGGGCCAGAGAGCACAGCATTGAGTGGGTGTATCACATCCCCTACTGTGCACCAGCTGCCGGAAAAGTTGAGCGGTGCAATGGACTGCTGAAAACCACCTTGAAGGCACTGGGCAGGGGGACTTTCAAATCTTGGGAGCTGCATCTAGCAAAGGCCACCTGGTTGGTCAACACCCGAGGCTCCATCAATTGAGCTGGCCCTGACCAATCAGAAACCTTGCATACTGTAGATGGAAATAAAGTCCCTGTGGTGCATATGAGAGGTATGTTAGGAAAGACTGTTTGGATTAGTCCCACCTCAAGCAAAGGCAAACCCATCCAAGGGATTGTTTTTGCTCAAGGACCTGGTTTCACTAGGTGGGTAATGCAAAAAGATGGGGAGACATGTTGTGTACCACAAGGGGACCTAATTTTGAGTGAGAAGGGTCTGTAGTGTTTCATTGTGAATATATATATATAGTTTTTAAAGGTGTTAATTTGGGCATGACAGAGATGGTATAGAATAAGGGGTGGATAATGCCCTAGTTAGAGCAGCTGGGACCAGTTCATCACTGTGTGGGTGTAACCCAAACTGTGTATTCTACACCCTCTATGTCATTTCCTAGAAACTGTTACCCATAGATCATTTGCAGCAGCTGCCCAGAGCACACCTGACCCCTCAGGCTATAAGCTGGGTGTTAAGAGGCCTGTGAGACAAGAGGATGTTCCTGTCCTCCCACTCACAGCTTATAATTAGCCATTGTGGAATTCCCCACCCTGGGGGAGGTGCTGGGCATTCCTGCCTGAACCTGAGTGTATACAATCTTGGGATCTTGGGACTTCTTGGTACCACTCATGGGATCCAGAGGAGGACCAGAACCTCGACCAGACTGTGACCATGACTCAACCACACTGTGACCATCACTCACACCTATAGGTTTTTCCTCTCCTTTTACTTTTGGACTGAGGGGGACCATGTGGGGCTCAGCACGGGGGCCAACAAACATCATTCTGTTTGTGCCCCAGGGTGCAGGGTTATACATCTGTGTTTTTGTGGGTTTAACCCAATTGTTCATCTGTATAAATTGTATTCATCGTATTATTTTTATTAAATTGTAATTCTGACTAATAATCTCTTTTGAGTTGGGTTCATTTCTCCTGCCGGTTTTCCTTTAAACCAGCACATGGCCCTACTAAAAGGTTTGTCTGTCTTATAAGCCCCCTTTAGGTACTGGAAGGCTGCTATAAGGTCTCCCTGGAGACTTCTCCATGCTGAACAGCCCCAACTCTCTCAGCCTGTCTCCATAGGAGAGGTATTCCAGCCCTCTAATCATCTTCACGACCCTCCTCTAGACCCTCTCTAACAGGTCTAGGTTCTCCCTATGCTGATGACCCCACAGCTGGCCGCAGTACTCCAGGTGGTGTCTCACCAGAGTGAAGTAGAGGGGCAGAATCATCTCCCTTGACCTGCTGTCCACACTGCTTTTGATGTAGCCCAGGCTATGGTTGGTTTTCTGGACTACAAATGCACATTGCTGGCTCATGTCCAGCCTCTCATCCACCAGTACCCTAAAGTCCTCTACAGGGCTGCTCTCAATCCCTTCATCCCTCAGCCTATATTGATACCAGGGGTTGCCCAGACCCAGGTGCAAAACCTTGCACTTAACCTTGTTGAAGCTCATGAGGTTCACATGGGCACATTTCTTAAGCTTGTCCAGGACCCTCTGGATGGCATTATGTAGTAGGTTTCTGTGGCTGGGTTTTGCTAGCAGGTGGGGGGCTACAGGGGTGGCTTCTGTTAGAAGCTGCCAGAAGCATCTGTGTCCTGTGGAGCCAATGCCAGCTGGCTCCAGGACAGGCTTCCTGCTGCTGGCCAAGGCCAAGCCAATCAGGAGTAACAGTAATGCCTCTGCGATAACATATTTAAGAATAGAAGATTGTTGTGCAGAAGAAATTCCAGCCAGGGAAGAGCAGAGTGAGAACATGGGAATAATAAGGTAGACACCAAGGTCAGTGCAGAAGGAGGGGGAGGAGGTGCTTCAGGCACTGAAGCTGAGGTTCCCCTGCAGCCTGTGGTAAAGACCATGGTGGAACAGGTTGTCCCCCTGTCCCATCTGGTCCTATAGACTTGTGAGGATCCAAGTGGCTCAGCAGGTCGCTGTTTCCTCCTTGATTACAGGGGGGTTATTCAGCTTCTTATCCCTGTCTACAAGCTCCAGAAGCCAGCTGTCCTCAGGAGAACCTGTCTTACTGTTGAAGATTGAGGTGAAGAAGGTCTTAAATACCTAAGCCTTGTCCTCATCTTTGATAACTATGTTCCTGCCCATGTCCAATAAAGAATGGAGGTTTTCCTTGTCCCTCCTTTTGCTATTGATGTATCTGTAGAAAGAATTTTTTTTATCCTTAACAGAAGTGGCAAGATCGAGTTCAAATTTTGCAGTCTCTCTGATTTTCTTTCTGCAAGATCTAACGAAATTCCCAAACTCTTCCTGAGCAGCCAGCCCTTTTTTCCATAATTGGTAGGCTCTCTTTTTACCCTTATTTCCTTTAAAATCTCCCTGTTCAGCCAGACTGGTTGTCTTCCCCGCTGGTTTGCCTTTTGGCACACTGGAACAGCCTGCTCCTGTGTGTTCAAGACTTCCTTCTTGAAGCATGTCCATCCCTCCTGGACCCCCTTTGTTTTCAAGGGTAGTTTCCCAGGGTACACTTTGAACTAGTCTTCTGAAAAGGCCAAA
>NW_020957188.1:22965-43955 GCF_003031625.1 Empidonax traillii | reverse complement strand
TTCTTAATGAGCTTGAGGGGGAAAAAAAGGAAAAGAAAAGAGCACAGGATGAAAAAAAAGAGATAAAAGAACAGATTCCAGACAGAATTGGTCATGCAGTTTCCTTGTACATGTAAAGAACAAGCCAGCAAGACTCCAGAGAGGGGAGCAGCAGTGAGAAACATGTTTGTTTGCACAGTGATGTGGCAGCAAAAAGGGGCTCACAATCTGGGGTAGGGCAGGGGGGATGGAAAAGGCCAAGAAGGAGAAAGTTTCACAGACCAGCACCTCGGGAACCTGCTCTGAAATGGCCAGGCTGCTGCAAGAGTTCAAGGGTGTGCCTCTCATCCCCCTGGTTACCCTGGCATGGGTTGGGTTATGTTTGCAGGCACCACCACGGTGGGCATTGCAACTGGACTTCAAAATCCCTCAGGCAGGGCTTATGTGCATGAGCAAAACACTCTTTACAGAGACATCTAATGGGCAACTACCTTGTCTTTTTAACTCAGCTAAACTACTCGTGCTGGTAGAACCGTGTGTAACATCCACAGCCGTGTCCTGGGCAGGGTTTCAGCTCTAGACAAACCCTCTGGTCAGCACAGTGATATTGTTCCACTGACAAAAGCCTCCAGCACAGAGCTGACCTCAGCCAGAGCCCTTGGCAGTCTGCAGGGATGGTCCCAGCCTCGCCCTCCAGCAGTGGGGCATGTCACAGGTCAGGGCAACACCCAGAGGAAAGACGTGCCCACGGCACAGCCCCGACAATACAGAACAACTCCTCACCTCACCCGAGCCCTGCCACCACCCAGCAGACATCCCTGACTCCCAACTGGGAGGCAGGTACAGCCATGCCCCCTTTTCCAGCTGGGGAGGGTGAGGTCCAGACTGGTCAAAGATCGTGTGATGCTCAAGTGGTGTCACTTCAGAGGTGCCACAAGGCTGAAAAGGGGCTGCCCCGACCCCGCTGTCCGGGGCAGAACCAGCCACAGGGAATCAAAGTGCTTTGTGCACACACAGGGGAAAGGAAAAATATGAGGCAGCTCCATCACAAGTGTAATGAAATCCACACGTGGTACTGCAACTGTGCAGTTTTTCCAGGAGAAAAAAAAAGAAATTGTGCTCCACTGTAAACAGCTAAGCTGGTAAAATGACTCTGAGCTAAGTGAGAGCTCAGAGACAATCAGAAAATGAGCCTGAACCCCACTGAAGTTATAAGAGGGGCTGAGCCCCCTGTGTAAGGAGTCAGGAATCCTCTCCCATTACCCAGCAGGGTGTCCTAGAGACAATGGTTTAGGTGGTACAGGCAAGTAGAGGCAAAGAGGGGAAACACCAGGGCCCTGACTGGCAGATCAACACCTCAGTCCCACGGAGCAACCTGCAAATACAACTCTGCTAAAGCTGCACGATGCTGCCCCTGAGACAGCCCAAGTTTGGGAAGAGAAAAGAGAGGAGTTGGGAGCACATCTTTAAAGACTTTGCAGTTTTTCAGTGCCCAGAAAGGTTCCCAGCTAAAATGAACACTTTGGAAAGTCCAATAAGCACACAAACACACCTTGCACCACATCTAACAAGAGTTTGCCCCCAAAGCAGGTCTTTCCCTGGAGGCCAGTTGGAACTGAATTGAAGCAGCACCAGCCTTGCTGTTTCCCACACGGAATCCCAGCAAATCGACACCAATTTCTGTGTTTGCCAGCAAACCAAAGTGGCTGAGGGTGTTTGTCACAACCAGCTGTCCATCCATCCCTGACAGAGCGAGCAGTGACCTCCGAGAGAGGAGCCGGGGCCATGGGAAACAGTCGCAAACCCCGAGCAGCTCCCAGCGCTCGCCTGCCCCCAAAAACCGGGCATGGGGGAAGGGGGAGAGAACATCCATTTCCTTATTAAGTAGAGCTCTTTCTCTCTCTTTTTTTTTTTTTTTTTCCTAATCTATGGAAAAATAGGAATGCAAAGGAGAGCAGAGAGGAGCCTTTCTTCGCAGCAGGGGATGCTCCCGGAGCCGGGACAGCGGCTCCGCTGGGATGCTGCGAGCCCGGAGCTTCTCAGGGTGTTTGCAAAAGGGGAGTCAAACTCCCGGCCGGAGGAGAAGCAGGGAGACCCGGCCGAGCATCTTAAGGTTTAAAATGCAAATTCCTCCACTTTCTTTTAGGTGGAGGGGGTCAAGGTTTGCCTATTTCTTCCTCTCCCCCGCCCTCCCCCGCCGCTCCTTCCCCGTTCCTCGGCGAGTTTTGTTTAGGGAGGGACTGTAGATGCGACAAGGTCTTTGTGCTGGCCATTCAGCTGAATGAAAAGGCCGAGGAGTCCCAGCGGAGGGAACAAACTTTTGGGGGTCAGCGCGGTCAGCTTAGAATAAATGTGTCGTATTGTTTGTATTAAGGACATGATCTCAGCGGGGTGCCCGGAGCCACCGCATACAACATGAAGGACTATTTATTCAACACTGAAATACGCAGGGCACAGGACTCCTCTCCCAGGGAAAATAGGAACCGCTGCTGCAAACGTGCCTGCCTCTTCCTAGCAGCCAGATTTGCTGGAGGGGGCAAATAAACCTCTTTTTTATTTTTTTTTTATTTTTTTTTTTTTATGTGCATCATAAAAAGGGATGGATGCCAAGCTCATGTGGCAAAAAAAATCGTCGTGGTTAGAGAGCGGAGGCAGCGACAGCCCAGCAAAGTGGCTTTTTATTGTTGCTTTTCTCCTAAAGATGGACAGTTCAGGTCATTAAAGGCCTAAGATAGAAACAGTTTCTCTTCGCACTGTTTGAAAACAGGCTTTTGTTTCCATGGAAGTGCCTCAGCCCTTTCCCGGGTCGCCTCCACCGCAGAAGTGGCCCGCGGGGTGGGAGCGGGGCTGCGGGGCCGGGGGAGCCCTGCAGCCCCCAATAGACCCATGTGAAACCCAAAAGGAGAAACAAAACAAAGGGGCTGGGGGCTTGAGAGCCTGCAGGGTCCCCCAGGAGGGCTCCACAGCGAAGGCCCCCAAAGGAGGTGGCCAGGTGGGGAGAGGAACCCCTTCTCCCCAAGGCTTCAAGAACAAAACCCTCATAAAGGGACACCCCATGCTGTTAAATGATCCCCCCCTCACTCACTGATTGGTACAGAGGAACATGTGCTCCCCCAGAAAGTGATTTTCTCCTCACTGACCTCACTCAGTGGTTCACAGAGGGAAGGGGTGTTCGGTTGGGTTGTTCATCCAGAGAGTTGAACCATTAACCCCGAGGAGCAGAACCCTGGGACAATCTCCAGCCAACACAGCTTCATCACGGCCAGCCTACCTTAGGGCACAGGGGCTGGGAAGATGAAGATACCAAGAGATCCAGAAAGAAGCAGAGTAAGCTTTAACATATCCATGAGAACTCCAGTCTCGCTCAGAAATTATGGCTTAAACCCAACCTCAGTGGAAAAAGCAAACGAGAAGAAAATGAGACTGTGAGGGTTTGGAGCCCTGGCACAGGTTGCCCAGAGAAGCTGTGGTTGCCCCTGGATCCCTGGAAGTGTCCAAGGCTGGGTTGGACGGGGCTTGGAGCAACCTGGGCTGGTGGAAGGTGTCCCTGCCCGTGGCAGGGTGGTTGGAACGGGATGAGTTTTAGGTTCTTTCCAATCCAAACCATTCTGTGATTCTATGATAAAAAGAAAGGAGATTTCTTGTCCTGCAAGGAGACCACTCCCATCAGACAACCGAGAGCACAGGGCTCTGGGCACCTGAGGTTCAGTGCTGGATCTTCCAGGACTAAACCTACCCATCGACATCAACTGCATCACGGGGGGTGGGGGGTGCTGCTGACGACTCTTACTCCATCCTTGTAAACTTGACCTCCAAAAAAAGGTAACCACGACTTAATCCCCAGCTGGTGAATATCTGAGAACGGCTGGAAAAAATCCCCCGGGTTTTCACGGCGCTGCGGTGTCCCTGCTCCTGAGCCTGGCACAGCCCTCTTGGAAGTCCCCCAACACGGGACACCTTGACTTCCACCCCCTTTGTGCAGGATGCCCCCTTCCTTTTTTCTGTCCACCCTACTGCCTTTTGTGCCCAAAGTGACACAGACTGATGAGGATTATTTCCACGGCTTCCTCAGGGACAGGGGGGTTTCCCTGCTGCCCTTGTTCGGGGACAATAGACCCATTAAGCGTCTTCCCAAGGCGAGGGGAGCGGGGCATACCTGGCCCCCAATGTGGGAATGGCCACTGCCCCTGACAGCCATTAGCATCTGAATGAGAGTGATGCCTGCAGAACAACAGGCAATTATCCCTCTGAAAAGCTTTTAAGTGGCATTAATTGCTGGCCGCAGACTCGGGGCTCTCTCAGAATGAACCGTGTTGACAAACAGGATAAAATATATTTGATTTCCTGCAGGGGAAGAATTTGTAGGAACGTGCTTCACCGAGGGCAAGCTCCACTTTCACCCTCTGTTGCCACAAAGGCTCTATCACTCCACACCTAGTGACGGCAACACACCCTGGGGTGTCCGAGGGAACCTGGATTTGGCTCTGGTGGCTTTGCAGTGCCTGTTTGGCTCGATAAGAAGGCACCCATGGGAAGGGGGACCACCTGCTCTACGCACTGCTGGGCTGCATGGGCAGCCCCTTTGTCCCAGCCGTGCCTCTGAAGGCCCAGGTGTATCTTTTTGTACTGCTCAGAGAGGCAAAGAAGTGGCTCAGCCCTGAAACTCAAGCCCCTCTCACTAACAGGCTTTATCTCCCACTGCCCTTGGAACGGGATAAATATCCCTCCGCAGCCCAGGAATGGGGGGACGATGTGGGAACGTTTTATGTCCTTAAAAATCAAGAGTATTGCTAACAAATAAATACTCTTTTGTCTGTTTAATACCTGCAAGAAGGTATGAAGGGCTTAGCTAGAACTTTACTGTGATTCCCTGGAAAATCCCACTCAAATATCCTTTCATTTGTAAGCTCTGGAATGCTTTCAGGGCTGATTTGCACTCGTGTAAGGCACTTCTTTTTATAGCTCCCTCCTGCAAAGTGCAAGTCACTAACCTTAAAAAAGTGCAGCAGCACTATTTTTACCCCAGGAGCATCATCTGCTCTTCCACAGCTCGTCATACAGGCCGTTGTTGGATTGTCAGCTCTCTGTGTGTATCCAGACTTTGGGGCTGTCAGTTCAGATGGGTAAGAGCAATATATGAATGACCAAACCCTAACCTATGACTGGTACCAGAGCTCTACTGACTCACACAGCTCTGTGACAGCTCAGTAATCTGCATTTAAGGGTCACAAGTCTTCCTTTCCTTACCTCTACCCTTTGCCTACATGGCAGAGCAGAAGGAGCAGCCTGACCACAAGGAATAGCCCGTCTTTCCACACTATTTGCAGGAATTCTTGCTCATTCTCCTGCCAAAGCTGGCAAAGATAGGTCCCTCCAGTGTCACTCAGCCCAGCAGCAGCCTGGATGCCACACTCCTGATGATGTGCCAGGCTGCTTTTGGTGGCTGGGTGTTTCAAAAGCAAAGGCTCCTCCCAATTCCCAATGAGTTTTCCAAAACACTCATGATAAGCCTTAAAACCAAAGGCCAGTGTTACTGTGCACGTCCCTGAGAGGTACCAACCAACCCTTCTCTCTCTTCATGGCCAGGGGACAGGGGAGGGCACTCTTGGGTGCCATTTTCCCATCCTAAACCTCCCTGCAGTGTCACACAGCAAGCAGCAAGTAGCCCTTGGAAAGGTGGCTCAGAGGTGGGATACCATCAGCACCCTGAAAATGAAGACATCCTGTCCCTCAGAAGTGACTCTCTTTTGAAGGCTGGCACGTGGATGGCAGTGAAGGTGACTACAGAGCTTCAGGTCCCAAAGTGGCCTCAGGTCTCTCCAGCAGTGACCTCCTGGTTTTCCAGCAACCATCCCCCATACCCACAATGAGGAGCTGTTCTTACAATTATCACATTTCCCATGAGCTGATATCCACAGAATCATGGAATGGCCTGGGTTAGAAAGGATCTCAAAGCTCATCCAATCCCACCCTCTGCCATGGGCAGGGACACCTTCCACCAGCCCAGGTTGCTCCAAGCCCCATCCAACCTGGCCTTGGACACTTCCAGGGATGGAGCAGCCACAGCTCCTCCAGGATTTTTGATTGTGAACAAATACCCCTATTAGAAAAAGCAAAACCAAACAAAATGCCCTCTCTGAAGAACTAATTTCTACTTAGATTTACAAAACTTCTCCACAGTGGAACCACCATTTCTTCAAGTGAAGAGGAAACTTTACCTGATACTCTCTTGCATCACAAACCTGAACGTGCTCCCAAAGCACTGTGGCTCAAGCACTTCTAGAGGATTTCCAATAATTATGGGTCATTTTATGGCTCAGAGTGAAAACCATGGGAAAAAACTCTGGTTTTTGCTAATTTAGACCTCCAGCTCAGCCAGCACATGTGGGTGGCCTTTTGAAGTTTGAGCAGCAGATCTTCTGCTTGAGCAGAATGACTTAGTTCTCCCGCAGTCAGTGGCTCTAGGCCAGCCTGCACCATCTGAGGACAAGCCCTCTCACATTTATCCCAGCACAAAACTCCGACAGGAACTCAAAAAAAAAAAAAAAATCGTTAAGGCATCTGTGGAGAAAGCTTTGAAAAAGCCTGTACAGAGTCCAGTCAACTGAAACTGCAAAGCTTTGCCTCCAGTGTGTGGCAAAGAATGGGCTGCACAGTCAGAAAGCCAAAATATTAATGTAACCCCCTACAAGATGTCTGTCCAAGGGAGACAGTGCTTAAAAAAAAAAAAAAAAACTAGCATGGGCCCCAGCAAACAAAAGATGGACCTCATGTGCTGCTAATAATGTCCAATCATCAGGATTGGGCTAATTTCCTCTCATATTGCCAGATCCAGACCGCAAATAATTAACTTAACTGCAGAAAAGATGCGCTCTTTGTGTTGGTTTTGTTGTTGTTGTTTCAATAAAAGGAAGGAATCCAGCTCCACAAGGAGGACAACAAGGCTGGTCTGGTTTGTTCCTGCTGAGGATTTGGTCCTTGGTGTCTGCTGCTAAACCAGCAGGATGACTGGCAGGATGATAGAAAGGAAGAAATGTCAAATTTCAGTAAGAAATGGCCAAATTCTGTTGTCCATAGGATTTCATCAGGCCCAGGGTTGAAAGGCAGCCAAGGGCTCAGCTTTGCCCCCACAGCAACCTGCCCCCAAAGCTGAGGAGGAGGGTCTTTGCATCTGTCCTCTAGAGGGAAGCAGGAGGATTAAATGCATTTTTTTAAGGGATCCAAGACTCAGAAGGTAAACATTTCCATAAATGAAAGGGGTCTGTGAGTTGTTCAGACAGCACAGCTCTCACCTCCTTCACCTGGGCTGGCTGCAGATCGGTGTACTGGGGTTAAAACAGGAGGGTGATGTCTGAGATGGACAAAATGAGTCACCCCCAGGTGGGTTCTCCAGTGAATTAAAAAATAGCCAGTGGAACAGCCAGGACTGTCCTTTACACAGCAATTCCTACAGCTGTGGAGTCCAACCCCAGGGTGTCCCTCCAGCAGTGGGCACAGCCAGTAAGAGACCAACATAAACCACTGCCAGTGCTGGTCTGCCTTCACTTCTTTGTGCAGTTTGGTGCCCCATCCCCTGCAGACAGGGAAAGTGGCATCTTCTAAGGGATCATCTGGTGCCAACCCCTTGTCCCACCCCTGATAATCTCCCTCCTGAGCAGCTGGGTCATAACTCACACCTGTGTTTTGGCACCTGGAACAGCTAAATGACGTTTCACTGCTTCCCACTGTTGCCTCAAGAGCTCATGTCCCACTGCTCTGAGCATGCTGGAGGGATCAAACCACCTTCAGGAAGACCAGTCCATCTGATCCTTTCCCTCCAGCCTGTTGGGAAAGCCAAGTGAGCAGCATCCAGACAAACCCGTGGAAAGACAAGAAATAACAAAAGAAGGAAAAAAAAATAACAGAAATAAGACCCCCTCTTGTCACCCCTCACCACAGCACACACACACACACAGAAGATGCACCACACAGAGCTGTGGCAGTGGAGCACATGAACTTACAGAACCCAGATTTTATGCCTCTGAGTAGGTAACATGAATATCCTCTTGGGATGGGTGCGTTCAGGGGGGAGAGTTTGCAGTGTTGGAGTATCTGCCTAAAACACCCCAGGACTCCCTTCCATGCTCCACTCCTGTCCTGCCTGAGGATGATCTGGCCCTGGCCAGCCCGTGAGCTGTGGCTGTGATTCCCAAGCAAAGGGGCCCCAGGAGCTGCAGGGAGCAGGGGCACCCTCAGGTTGGGGAACACCCAGTTTGTGGAGCGTTAAGGGCTGACCCAAGTGTCCCCTGGAGCTGGCTCAGCTTGTGCAGGGATAGACCCACCCACTGGGAGATTCCTGGTGGGCACCAGCAGCTGGTGACTTGCTGGTCTCTATAACAGCCCTTTAAGAACCCCCAAGGTACTCACCCTTTCCGAGGGTGGAAACCAGGACTCCAAGTGGATGAATGTTCCCCTCTGCCCCTTCTCCTCGGGAAGGTGGCACATGGAGAGGAGCCAGAGGGGAACAGACCCTCCAGTGGGGCTCAGCACACAAACCTTGGCAGCTGCCAAACCCCCCTGATCCCACCAGCTGGTCCTGTTTAACGGGGCGGTGGGGGAGTCGCGAGCGGCAGGAAGGGCGCGAGGGAAGCAGTTAAGTTGGAATTAATCTGTCACTCCATATTTAACCAACCTCAAAACTATTAAACAAATCTAATAGGAAATATCCCCCCCCCTCGGATTCCAAACGCCTCTGTGTTGCCTGCTGGGGAGCAGCCACTGTGCAGGGTTGCAGCCACCCAGCAGACTGGGACAGGGGAAAGGGGGGGAAATTCCCTCCTCCCCACCCCCACGCTGCCTTTTGCCCTAAGCCTGAAGGGCAGTTGATGGGAGAAGCATGGAGAGTATCCAGCGTGCCAGGGTGAGGTGCTGGAGAGAGCCAAGAGATCCTGCTGCATGGCTGGGGGTTTTCCTGGCTCCCGCTGGAAGGAAGCTCAGATGGAGGATGCTCAGGAGTGAGGAGCAGTGATCGTCTGCTCAGGAGTCGTCAGGGGGTTTTCCACCCCTCAAAAGGAAAAGATATCCCAGCTCCTCATGTGTTAGTTGCAACTGCCACCCTCTCTTCATGTGGAGAAAAAAAAAAAAAAAAAAAAAGAAAAGAGGGAATTGGGAAATTTAAGGCTGCAGACGGAGTGGAGCTGGATTTTCTTGCCAAAAATGCACACACTCAGCAGCTAGGACATGGAGAGGGTCTAGAGGGGGGGAAAGCTGGCATAAAAACAGACAAAAAGCAGCTTTTTCTAGCTAATAGGTAAATCCAAGCCAACCCCCCTCCTCCGTGGATTAAAACACGTGGTGGCAGCACATTTCCCACCGTGGGATGCTGCTCTTGCCTCAGGTCTGAGCTCTCGGAACCTCCCCTCCAGGGGGACTTTCCCCGGGGTGAAGAAGGTAATCAAAGATACCTCTGCTACTGAAAACTAGGATTCTACTAGTCATTAAATGCTTTCCATGTCTTCTGACCCCCTGACTATCATTGTCATCACTGTTAAAACATTCCCTCTGACTGGAATAACGCCACTGAAGATCCCAGCTAAACCAGGCAGCTACAGGATGGTCCCAATATCTCCCCCGGTGACGTCATTTAACAAGTTTACTATTTTACATAAAATTTAGCTGTCAGTGTTTATTCAGCATACCCCTGACTGTAGGAAGCCTGCTAATAGGACACATCAACCTTCTCTAGTAATGCACAGGCTTGGTTTTTGCACTGTCCTGCACCAATTCACTGCTTGTTACCCCTGATGCTCCAGGTGTCTGGCTTTTCCCCAGTAACCGCCTTTAAAATTGGAAAAGAAAGTCCCTATAGTTCCTTTTCCTCTCAGCATCGGTGTGTTTACGCTCACAAACTTTCAGGTGTAGCTGCCGTTCCCACCAGGAGTAGCAGAGAGCTGAGCTCGGGCTGATCGCGGTCGGTGAGTGCCGTGGGAGGGATGCTGGATGAACACCCACGGGAGGAGAACGCGCCGTGCCCGGGCTGGCCGGGCTCCGAGTGCCCTCTGCCGGGCAGGATCCTCCACCAGACCCTCGGGGTTGCCTTCCCAGGGCTCGCAGCCCTTCTCGCTGGGATGGAGCCGCTCCCTGCCTGTCTCGGGACAGGCTTTTCACGGGATCTGTGGTTGGAACCGCTGGAGCGCGTCTGGTGGGATCACCCGACCCGGGCAGGGGCTCCAGAGCGCCTCGCTCAGGGTGTGTCCATTCAGCTTTTGAGCATCTCCAGACTCCACAGCCTCTCTGGGCAGCCTGTGCCAGTGCAGTTCCTGCACATTGAAGAGGTTCTTCCTCCTGTTCAGATGGAACACCCTGTGCATCACAATCTCACAGAATGGTTTGAGCTGGAATGGATCTTAAAGTTCATCTCATTCCACCCCTTGCCATGGGCAGGGACATCCAACCTG
This sequence comes from Empidonax traillii, assembly GCF_003031625.1. NCBI lineage: Eukaryota > Metazoa > Chordata > Aves > Passeriformes > Tyrannidae > Empidonax > Empidonax traillii. The sequence continues at coordinate 33,540 of NW_020957188.1, read as the reverse complement.
GCCTTGGACACTTCCAGGGATCCAGGGGCAGCCCCAGCTTCTCTGGGCAACCTGTGCCAGGGCCTCCCCACCCTCACAGGGAAGGATTCCTTCCTAATATCTAATCTGCATTTCAAAAGGTTCCCCTGCCCATCTCTCTGACCTGTTGAGATCCTTCAGAGTGGCTGCAGAGCATATCAGCCATCCCTCCCATGTTTGTGTGGCTTTTGGGAGCTTGTCCTTGGAGGTTTGGTCCTGCAGCACCCACAGTGAGTGGGGGGCTGAGACTGAACCCCGTGACAGCAGCTAAATGTCCCTTTACTCACTCCCCCCCAACCCCTCCAAGTGTGTCATTTGGCATAAAGATGAATTTAAAGCCAGAAAAAAGAGAGCAAAACAGGAAAGCTGAAATTCCAGAGAGCATTTCATCCTTGAGAACTGATCTCTAGAACATCAGTTCCCTGCTCTGTGGGAGGATGAACGTGCTGTTCCCAACCCGAGGAGATCATAGAGATTAGATGTGGGTCACCCCTACAGCACTGGGAAAACAACCCCAGAGCTTTGGCAGTGGCAGTGGCAGCTTCCTGGGCCAGAAACCTTGCAGAGCCCACTTTTATTTTCTTCCTCAGAAACCCAGAGGGATCACTTTTGCATCCAGGGCCACACATCTCTGTTTTGAGGAATATTTTAAAATAAATGCCTCTATAAGTTTGAGGTATTCAGACTAACATTTTGCTGATGTTTTAGGGAGCCATTCTTTTGAATAGGTGACAAGAATCTGCCAAAGTCTATCCAGGTACCCTAAAAGGCTCCATGAAGAAGAAGATTGTACTTATAAGGAAAGTTTGAGCAGAGAGCACGGGTTATTCAGTCCAAGTGTTGCAAACCCCGTGTTACTAATTCCCCTGCACCCAGACACTCAGTAAACAGGTCAGAGCAAAGATGTTTTTGCAAGAGATTCATCCACTCCCTCCCACCATCAGGAGGTTCAGGGCCTGAACCAGCTCCTGCTGAAGTGAACGGGCAAAACCTCTGCTTTTAATGGCACAGGATCAATTCCCAGTCCCCCAGGCAAGAAGTCTAACAGAAACATCCAGCCTTTCCCCCTGGATATTCGGGATACACACCTCTCAGTTCGGAGCAGGCAGGTTTGGTCAGGTTTGAAGGTGGGAAAGAAGCTTTAATGTTTCCTTCTCTTTTTTTTTTTAACTGTTGAAAGACACAAAGCTGCTCCAGTTCTATCCACACAAGGCACTGGGAACACAGTGGTGGTTGTTGTTTAAGGCAATGCAGAAAGGCCCCTGGAAGGAAGGGGAATCTCAGCTTGAGGATCCTCATCTGACCTTTCTCAGCTGCCACACATCAGCCCCTTTCACCAGCCACCTCCAGGAACCCCAGGCACATCTGGCATCTGCTCAGCACAAACTGCACATCCTGCCTGCCAACATGTCCTGTGCCAGTGCACATCCACCCCCAGCATCCTTGGACAGGGCACTCAGCAAGAGAGATCTGCAGCTGCGGCAAAACTCCTCCTGCCCCACCTGAGAGCGCTCACAAAGCTGGGACATAAACTGGGGGGAGAGAACCTCAGCTTTGTTCTTCTCCTGTCACACCTAAAACATCACATCTCACCCCTCTCCTCTCCCAGGGAAGAACTGCACAGCTCGTCCAGGCCACAACTGGGTCAGCAGATGAAGGTGGAGGAGCAATGGCCACAAACTAAAATACAAGTTCCACCTCAACGTGAGGAGGAACTTCTCTACACGGAGGTGGCAGAGCCCTGGAACAGCTGCCCTAGAAGGGCATGGAGTCTCCTCTCTGGAGACATCCCAAACCCTCCTGGAAGTGTTCCTGTGTCACCAGCTCTGGGCAGGGGGATGGACTGGGGGATCCCCAGGGGTCCCTCCCAATCCCAAAAGCTCTGTGATTCTATGAAGAGCTGACACTCTCACTTCACCCCAAGGAATGTTCAGATTTAAGCAAGAGGAACAAAATGCAACTTGCATTCCCATCCCTTCTTCCCAAGGGCTCCCTCTCCATCCTGCACTGCTGGACCAGCTTTAGCATCTCCAGATCCCAGCCTGAACTGCCCCACAGGATCATCCTGGGGGAGAGAGCTTGGCACAAACACTTTTATTTACCCAGCCAAAATTCCTTTGTCTTCTCACTTCTTAAAGTTAGTTTGTGGTTTTGTTTTGCCTTTTTATAATCTCATAGAAAAAAAAGAAAAAAAAAAAGAAAGAAAAGGACTTACTAGGACATCACTCTCTGTGTCAGTGTGTCTGTCCTAATCCTCTACACCCCTCGAGAGTTTAGTGCCAAACATTTCATCCAGAGCCACAGTTTTCACTTCCCTGTGTTTTCCAGTCGAGTAGCTCCATATATTCATACAAGGAACATACACTCCAAAAATTACAGGGCAGCATCACATTTACTGTAGGTTGAGCCCAGCTCAGGATTTGCAGGGAGCCACGAATAAAGTCTGATCCAAGGATGGGAATACATTTTTCAGAGGAGAAATTCCTGAGTCCCCCAAGAGGAGAAAGGCCCTCTGTGGATATAGGATTTCTCTAAGCTCTTCTGTGAGGATAAACCTCTCCACTTCATCGAGTTTTTGTCAGATAAGGAAGAGCTGGAAGAGGTTTAGAAATGCTTCCCCAAACTCTGGGATTTAACCTAGAGCATGATTTGAGTCAAACAGTGTAGGGATTGCTGTTCGAGGCAAGGAGACAAATCCATTCTCCTACAACCATTTCCTACAGTAAATCCTTGGGAGCCACCTTGGGAAAAGGCATAAAACAAAGCAAGTGTGAGGCAGGATCTGTGCAGCAGCTGCAGAGGGGAACCTGCCCCTGAACCAGAGCCTTGCACCTGAACTCTTGAGCTTTAGCAGCTCCTGATCAAGTTGTTTCTCATTAATTTGTCCTTTCCTTTTCCCCCTTCTTTTTAGTTTTGCCCTCTGCAAGGTCCAGCAACTGGGAGTTCCACAGGGAAGGAAAATTGTTTGCTTATAATTTAGACCTGCTGACTGATGGGATTCCTCACAGGAAATAGTAAGAGGAGCACAAAGCTTTGTTACCCACCTTTCCTACACCATTCCTCTCTGCCCCTTGCACAGTCTCATCTTAAACTAGAAGACAATCTCGACTTCCTTCCCTTCTCCTAAATCCTCTTCCAGCACAGGGAACAGAAGGGCACAGGGACGCACCCAGTAAGTGGCTGGAAGCATCTTAAGGAAGTGGTTGGAAGCATCCGGGATCCAAGAAGGATCTCACCTTGTCCCATCCCCACTCCACACCTGGGATATAGGCTTAGAAATAAGGAGAAAGTCCAGCCTTGGAGCTTTTTTTTTTTGCTATTCCCATGGGAGTTGGGAAAGCACAAAATAAACAATAAAAACAATTATTCCAGCTGTAAAATATTATTTCTCCTGGTTTCTTTTCTGGAATTACATAAAGTATGGGTGACTGAGGAAAACAGCTTTTCAACAGGAAAAGAACTCCTCTGTAAAAGTTTTGAAGTTACTGTTATTGCTTAACACCTAAAATTAAACATTTTCTCTATTTTCCTTTAATTGAATTCCCCATTCTTCTGGTTTTCTGTATTGAAAGAGAGGACTCACAGAGGAATAATTTGTATTTTCCTGACTAGTTCAAATCCTTTATAGCAGAAACAAACCAACAACCCAGCAACTACACTGAACTGATGAGCTGGGACTCCAGAGGATGGAGTTTGCTGGGAAAAAACACAGCTTGGCTCAAGCTGCTTGACCTGCCCATCTTGGAAGACTCAAGGCTGATGTTGCTCCCACCCCACATCCCACGCTGTGTTTTCTCCTGGTTTCAAAGAGAAGAAGCACTTGTGCCTCTTCATAAGGGAAAACTCATTTGGGATATCTAAAGGTTTTAAGCTTCTTAAATAAGAGGACTAAGACATCTGCTGGGTGCACTGGGCTACCTGTGCTGGCCCTCAAGGGCTCTCTTTGCTCTGTGGAAGCTGGTCCAGCCTAAACCAGGCTGGGCTTCCACGCAGGGTGAGGCTCCACGGCCCACCAAAGCTGCCATCTGTGCCCTCCTCTTCCAGGCTGGAACACCTGTTTCCCTGGCACAGGGACCTCATCCTGCCCCAAGAACCCCATGGATGAACATCCAGACACAGCCCTGGAAGTGTTTCCCTGGGAATCCCTCCCCAGCTCCCTGCAGCTCCCACCTTCCACCTCTGGGTGTGCAGGGCGGGGAGATCCCCTGGCTGTTCCTGAGCCCAGGATGCTCCATGCCCACCAATCCCAGCCATGCCAGCCTGGCACATCTCCAATTCCAGCAGCTCTGCCCTTCTGTGACTCACCAGCTTTGTCTGACTGATGCTGGGGGTGCTCCAAGGTCCAACAAACACACACATTCCCACCAGGATGCTCTGATCCGTCACTCTGAGCGCTGGGCAGCGTTGACCTTTCATGAAAAGACACAGATTTGGGGCTTTCTGATAGCACAGGGAAGAGAGGGGAAGAAAGATTTGTCCATCAGAGCCTGGCCCAGGCAGCACATTGAATGCTGCTCTCCAGAGGGTCTGGCAGGTACAGAAGGCACAAACCATCAGACAGAACAAATGCAAAGATCTTCTGCCCCATGGAAAAACACAAGGGCTTGGCAGCCAAATATTTCATGCCAGACCCTCCCCTTCCTTTCCACCCCCTCCTCTCTGGGCTGTGTTCAACTCCTGATGACACCCACCACGACCCCAAAGCAGCCAGGAACTGGCTGTTTGGCTTCCAAAGCCAAGGGGAGAGAGATCATTTGCAAAAAGGCTTTGGGACAGCTGTGTATCTCTGTCCTTTAGACCTCTGTGTGTCCCATGGAGGCTCTGCCTCCAGATTGTAGAGGTGAATGGAGCCTGTTCTTCCCAAATCCCTGCAGGGTGCTCAGAGGCAGCAGTGTAAAACCCTCCTGTGCACAGGTGGGTGGGAAGTGATAGGATTGAGTCCCCCAAATTTCTCTGTCCATTGGAGAGCAAAATCAAGAAGCTGGAGCTTGGGGCCAAATTTCCCAAATAAAGAGAAACATGCCAGTTGTTGACAAAAGCAATGATTCATGGAAGTCGTGCTCTCAGGGCACCTTTATTCTGGTGGAGGGGGGTTAAGGAAAAACGAAGTAACACCCACTTGGTGGCAGCTGGGAGGGTTGTGCTTCACTGGAGCAGGAATGAAACATCTGATTTTTGGAGAGACTTGTTTGTTGTGCGAAGATTTCCCAGCCCTGACCAAGCAGGGCTTTTCAGAGGACCCAGAGGAACATACCCCAGCCCAACACAGAGGAATACCTAATACATGTACAACTACTAGTTCAGAGCTTTGTGGAGTTTTGATCTGCTTCCAAATGGACAAGTGGGATGCAGCCATCCAGGCACAAATAATCCTCACTGCAGCTGTGCTGATTGGGCTTCCCAGCACCCTGGAGAGGAAGGAGAATTTAGAAGAGCCCTTGCTCTCACTGGAGGCAAATAAAGAACTGGAGTTCCCCCTTCCCAAAGCACAGCACCCCCTCTCACCGTGCCCATAACACAGGGAGACTTCTGTGACCCTCCCACGTACAGGAAACTCATGTTTTAGGAAAAAAGAAAGCACTTTAAAAAAAAAAAATCAAAATAGAACGAAGCTACAAATCGAGCTCTTCTCCAAGTTAATCTTTAATGCTGCAGTTGGGGGGTTTTCAGGGGGGAAAGAGCAATGGGATTTCTTTGCTACAGACTGACCTTGTGAAACTCATTGTGTCAAAAAGAAAAAAAAAAGAAAAAGAAAGAGAGAGAAGGAATTTTGTTGAATATTTCAACATCTGGAGCCACTTAGTGGTAGAAAAAAGCAACTTCTTGAGAAGCACTTTTGATCTAGAGCAATGGTTTTAAACCTTTTTCTATTTGCAGACCCTTAAAATTTGTCCCTGTATAATGAATACAAGTCTGCTGACACTCAGTCCTGCCATCTCAGTCAACTCTGGAGATCCCTGAGATGTTCAGGAGCAGGAGAGGCAAAGCTGTGCTTTCACAGAGCTGCACAAGGCTCTCCTGGACCCCTTCAATTCCCAGGGCAGGGAGATGGTCACCTCATTAGAGGACAACCTGCAGAAATGTGACTTTGCCTCCCTTTGACGTGGCCTGGCCTTTTTCCAAGGCTGAGCCTGTTTTTGTCTGTGGAACTCATCAGGTCTGTGTCACCCCAATAAACCTGCTCAGCTCTGCCCACAGAAAATCACATATTTCTGCCTTTCAAGGCTATCTCAGAGCTGCTCCACACCAGAGAGTTAGTTCAGACTGTGAGGATCATCATCTCTCCTGCTTCTCAGAGTCTGCTGTGCCCACATCTCCAGGTGTTTTGTGCTCTGGGCAAGTCCTGTGTTGATGGACCCCTTTTAGCCCAAGGGAGGCCAAGCAAGCGATGTATTTCCACAGGGATAATAAGGTTATGAGTTGCTGCATTTGGAGGTGGAAGATGTGGGCACTATCCTCGACTCCAGGTGTGTTTTTCTCATGTCGTGGTGTTTGGACATCACCTCTCCCTCCCTCACACCTCAGTTTTTGGGCTTAGTTTAATTTCTCAGCACACAAGGTCAACACAGTGCCCAGAAGGAGACAAGTCTGTCCCCTGCATTGCACCTCCTAGTGACAGGGGAGGGTGAATGTGGTTCTAAGTTGTCCCAGGGGAGCCTTTCTTACTTCTTCAAGCAACAAACCTGCCTTTTTAATTGGGCAAGGATTTGTTAGCATATCACTGGGAAATCTGCACAAAGGACTGGTAGGAAATCACATGAAAAACAACTGCTGTGCCCAACAAAGAATGGCATAGATCAGGTCTTTGTTCCCATTGTATTTCTCCTCAGCTCATTTGATTAGTTTGGTTAATTGAACATGTAACACACTCCATTATCATGCACCAGCAAAAGAGGTTTTATGACTCAAACAAATATGGCCATTATTAGCTGCTTCTGACATAACAAACAGCACTATTAGCTCTGGAGAGGCAGTGTTTTATGCAGGGCTTTTTGGTAAATTGCCTGCTTAATCACTTTTTTTTTTTTTTTTTGGTAAAAAGACTCTCCTTCAGTGGCTGCCTCTGGGTGTTCAGTGCAAGACTGAGAAGGGGCACAAGGCACAGCTCTGCTTCGAGGTCTTTTCTCACACAAGGAGACAAACCTTGTTTGCCCATCACAAACCCATCATAAATCAGCAAGCACAGACTCCTCATAACACCACAGCCCAGCTCTGGCCTGGGCTCGTTTAGTAAGAGACTCATGAAAACTCATTTTCATCTCATCAGTCCATACAAACATCTCCAAGGTGGGTGTCAGGGGATGGTGCCAGACTCTGTTCAGTGGTGCCCAACAACAGGATGAGGAGCAGTTTTTAATCTGGAAAATCTGATCATAAAAACTGAACTTTTCATAGGAAAATGAAGAGTTTCAACACCTTTCTTGCTGAATGATTCTCTGGGTTTTTTTTAAATGGCAATTCACTGTTTTGACTCAATTTTTCAGTCACAATAGTTCAAAGTGTTCAGTTTGAAAACGTTTTGTAAGTGATTCAAAAGAAAGGGTTTGTTTTCAGATGACTTGGATTGGGATTTTTGAACTTCCCATCCAGTTTCAAACTACTTTTTGTTTAGTTTCAAACATTCTTATTAGAGGTCAGGTCATTTCTCTCTAATCTGCTCATATACCAAGGGACCTGAGTAAAACAATAATGACTGTAGCATGAGAAGTGGGATGTAAATGTTTCTTATGGCTTTATTCTCTGCTTCCCCATTGTGAACGTGGTTGATGTTTTCACACCCGTGACTGCAGAAGTTCCAGTCCATACTACTCATTTTGCTTCTTAAGCAGCTAAAACTGTTTCACAGTATTTTCTAAGCAGGGGAGGATTTTCCACACAGAGAGATCCCCTGGCAGCTTTTCAAATTTTGTACAAAACCCTTCCCTTCCCACATCTGGCCTCACAACTAGTATTTACCACGGAGAATAAAATCACTAAAAAAAAAAAAAAATAACCACTTCCATCCTTATTTGCCAAGATTCTCATCTGTTTATACCATCCTGTTTTCCCAGGTTACCTGATCTCAGACAGACTTTTCAGCTGGTGATGTGTAAAACCTGAGGACTATCAGACAGCTCAATAAAGATGTGCAAACCTGCTATAAATGCTGAAATGCAGGGCAAGAAATGCCTGCTATCCTTGTAACACTGAGTGATCCCCCAGAACCCTTAAAAATCCCCTGTGGATGGTGGTGAGGTTTGTGGATGGGGCTCCTTTGGTTGGTAAATAAAGGAATCTTGGTCTGACTGGCTCAAGGTCAGACAAAATGCAGGGCAGAGATTATAAAGAGGGTGGCAGCAGCTATTTCTCAAGAAGAGAATGGGTCTAATGGAGGCACAATTTACAGAGGTACTTGGGAACCAAGGATTTTAACCAACCCTGGTCATATCTACTCTAGGGGTAGAGAATATGTAAGTTCTGAAGAGGGGTTATTTATACTGGAGCTTAAAAAGTCCAGTTCCAGACTTTCTATAACCTAATTCTTTGTTCTGGTCACCACCAGGTTGATTTTATCTTTTTTTTTTTCTTTTTTTTTTTTTTTTTCCCACAGCTGATAATTCTCACAAGTGTATGATGACAGGTTTGAGGAAATTTCCCTTATTTCCATCACCATCTTTTGGAAAGGCAGATGCTCCTCAACATTCCAGAACAGGCTGTTCCCATCAGCTCCAGGGGGATGACCTAGAGGGTGTTCATTCACCCTACCCAGCTGAAAGGTCTTGCTCAAGGTTAAGAGCCAGTTGTTCACTCTGGGATCATTTTCTTGTCAATGGAGACGAGAACCTTCAGGGAGCAACTCAGATGCAAGGACAGACAGGGATTTAGGGGGAGCAATCTCCATCCCCTGTAGAAAGACAGCAAGGCAGCAGTGAATTGAATTAGGAGCTGAGTATTTACACACCAAGGAATAAACCCAAGTGCTGGAGTCACTCCAATCAGGAGCACAAAGCAGCACAAGGTCAGTAGGAGTGAGGTCATGTGCACAAAGCAGCATGTGAGATTCCAGATGCTTTGGGCCATCTCAAAATGATCCTTTAATATTTAATTGGAACAAACCAACTGAAACTTGTTGCACAGGTTTAGGAGGATGTGCCAGTTTGTATTCATCAGCAGGGGAGGCCCCAGACCGGCACTGCCATGGCTGAGCTGCCTCTGAGCGCTGGCAGGGCACATTCTGACCCCTTGCATGGGCTCAGGAACCACGAAGCCGAAGGTTGTGAACCTCCTGAGGCACAAACTTCTCATCCTCTCTTGCTGTTCTTCTCCACTACTCCCCAGAAGGGATCCTGAACTTCAAAATGGGAGTTCTGTTGCCTCTACCCCTCTTCACCCCCTTTCTGCAGCAACCAGCTGCTGTTTACCCAGGATTGCTGGCAAAACACAGCCCCTTCAACAAAGGCTCTCCAGGGTATGTGCCAGATCTCTGTGGGTTGCACAACACTCCCACTATTATCAGCTTTTGCACAAATCCCTGATAGAGAGAGAAAACACACGATTATGATAATAAGAAAATCCTGTTTGTAGCTGCAGAACATCTTCTACGTGATTTTCTGCCCAGGATCATCCATGCCCTACAACACAACCCAACCCAGAGGCTTTCAAATATGCCTCAAACTACACACCCCGCTTGCCAAAAAAAAAAATTAATGCAAGTGATTAGCACAGCAAAACCACTTAACAAATAGTTCCATTTAGTGCAGCGGTGTCCCACATCTGAGCAGGCACTGACCTACACTCCCTGTTCCCTGCACTCACCCTCCCTTATGCAGACACCCAGCAGTTACTCAGTGGCAATATTTAGATCACAAATCCACACTCTGAGCTGTTGGGGAGAGTTTCCCACGCTTGCCTAAATGTATTTTCTTCCTTTTTCCCCTCAGTGTTTCAGTGCTAGGGAGAGGTGCCAGCCTGAAACCCTAAAAGCCCTCTATATTTTCTTAAACACAACAAACCTGTTTTTCATAGCCATGAGCAAGGCCAATATTTGAACCTGTGGGTTCCTCTTTCCCTCCTGGCTCGATGGAGGCCCATCTAAGGACCATGGGGACAACTTCCCCAAGCCCTTCCACACCACAGGCTCTGTGCCCACATCTCTGCACTTTGTACCCCACCCCACTGTGAGCCAGGAGAGCAGATTGTCCCAAGCTGGTGCTGAGTCAGCAGTGCCCTGGCAGCCAGGAGGGACATCCCTGTCCTGGGGACATCAGGGAGGGGATTGTCCCGCTCTGCTCTGCCCTGGAGCAGCCTCACAAAAATGTTGGGGTGGTTTGGGGAGACCCAATGGAAGGGAGAGATTGAGCCATTGGAGAGTGTCCAAAGGAGGGACAAGGAGATGGGGAAGGGCCTGGATTTGAAGGCGTGTGAGGACACTGAGGGCACTTGGTGTGTTCAGCTGGAGCAGAGGAGACTGAGGGGAGACCTCCCTGCAGTTCCAACTGCCTGGGCAGGGGCAGAGGAGGGGCAGGACTGAGCTCTGCTCTGGGGGGAGCAGGGACAGCCCCCAGGGAATGGCTGGAG
>NW_020957188.1:4014-22845 GCF_003031625.1 Empidonax traillii | reverse complement strand
TTCGATGATCCTTGTGGGTCCAGCTCAGCAAATGCCGTGAAAACCCCTCCCAAGAGCCCTTCGGCCTCCGCCTTCCCTGCGGGCCCCCGGGCCGTTCAGCACCACGGACAGAGGCGGAGCGAGCCCCGGGCGGGGTTCACATCGCACCGCGGCAACGGGAGGCACAGAACTTATCCCCAAAATGCTTAAACAAGCCACCACCACTCATCCTGCCATCTGGGGTACACCATCAGCAGCACATCGAACAGTCCTAGAGCCAGGAGCAAACGTGAGGGATATCTGGGCACAAAGAGGCAGGGTGTGAAATGGCTAAAGGAGGGATTTTGGGAGAGGTGGGTTATACCAGCAGGTTACCAGTCGTTCTGCTGAGGCGGCAAAGTCCAACCTTGACCATTAAAGTGCGGCTGTGCGGTAAGGAACAGCCAGCTGAGAGGCAGAAATGCCTCAATAAATCATTTATTGGTGCTGCAAAACAGAGCTATCTCCCTGTGTAGAGACCAGCAGCAGAAGGATCCAAATTCCTTCCACTCACATATTCCTGAGTACCAGCAGAGAAGCTACTTTTACGACCTATTAATTTTTGCAGTTGCCTGGCAAACAATAAAAAGGGAAGGCCTGCTTGTCTTAAACAAAACACAATAAAAAAAATACCCTTGAAAGAATTTTATAACCTGCTTCACCCCAAGACATATAAAGGCCCAGAAATTATGGAGTTGGATTAGAAGTGAGCAAGCCCTACTACAGTAAAACAAGGCCAGTTAAAATGTAACATCCTGATGGAGGTCAAAACCACATGAATGGTGTGTTGTTTGGATAAGTGTCATCCTGAGGATGGGTTGCTGGACAGGCACTGTAAATTATCTGAAACACCCTCCTCTAGCAAGAGGAGGCAAGGAGATGGCAGGGCTGTGTTCCTCTCTGTATTTAATACAATGAATGGCAGTAACTGGTTTGACTTCACCGGGCAGGGGAAAGGTAAAATAACTCTCCAGGAGATGATAATCCAATTCCTTTGCAAAAGATATAAATCTCCATTACTGCCCCACACCTCGCCTGCAGTTTCCAATCGGCCTCTGTGTCAAAGGAACTGCTTTTATGATGGATCTGGGGCATTTATTATGACAACACAAGGCATAAACACTGCCCAGCATCAAACAGCTTGAGAGCTCTGCTTTCAAGCTAAATGCAATAAGAGAAGAGAACCTCCCCACACTGGGGAAATGAAGACTGCTTTAGTGGATTATGGTGGGAGAATAATGTTTTCACTGCAGAGAATTTCATTCCCCCATCTAGCCCAGAGTTCATGAGGAACACTCTTCCTTTTTTCAATTACCCTGAACCTCACTCCCTTCCTCAGAAAAAAAAATATACACTTCTTTTTCCCCTTTCAGGTGTTTTAGAGAAGCTTTATTTGCCATCTCTCTCTTTATTTTCTGTATGAGACACATTTTCAGCTGGAGAAAAAGAGACCTTTTCCACCAGAAAACCACCGAGGGCTGAGGGACTCCTGCAGCCTCTGAAATGATTACAGTGGTTTAATTTTCTCAGGATAAAAAAGCAACTCCACCTGAAAATACCCTGAATGAACGGTGCAGAACCAGGACTGGTGCATCCAAAGGGCTGAGCTCTCCTGTGCACAACTGTCCTTTAAAAGAAACACTCAGCTACCACAAATTCCTAATGGATAAAGTCCCTCTGGCACAGGAATTTGGACTCCTGGCCCAGTTTTTCAGCTGCCTGGCCCCTCCACACCAGTTTTTGCTGCACAGGCAGGAGCACTGCGGGATCATTATAGCCACAAACTCTGCTGCCCCTAACATTTCTGAGCCCCTAAAGTTAAATTCCACCTAAAAGGAGTTTTCAGGTTGGCAACTTTAGATTTAGGAGCCTGAACTTCACCTACAATATGGTTTTTTTTTATCTGGGTCCAGATCCTCTACACCTCTGCAATAAATATAATACCTCAGTAATAATTACCCAAAACTGGGAAAAGGGTTTTCACTGTAAAATGTAAAGCACAAACTCCACACTCGTGGCTCAGAGGCACCTGAGTGGGTGCTTAAAGCTGCACTGGGCAGGTGATTTTCTAAACAAGCTGAATCTCTGGGTGCCTGAATCCTGGGCTGCACACACTGCTGTGTGCTGGGCTGGCTCCTCAGCTCCTTGTCCCTGGGGAATGTGCTGCTGGATCCAATCTCTAATCACACTCAGTTGTCCAGGGGCAGTTGTGAGGTCAGCATGAAGCTCCAAGCACAAGATATCAACCCAGCCAGGCTTCTGTGCTTCCCCTCTCATGCCAAATGCTATCTTCCCCTCTTTTCTTCCCCCCTACTCCCTTCTCCTTCCATCTCTGGAAGATGAAATGTAAGAGATGGGAGAGAAATTGAAAATTGCTAATCTCTAATTTCAGCTTGATAATTTGCTTTGGCCTTTGAGGTATTAAAATTATAACACTTTCAGACTGTATTAAAAAAGGCATCAACTCGGTGATTGACAACTTCCTTAATAACATTTTTCTTTTCAGAAGGCATTACACCGAGTTAATCTTTAAATGAAGTCAATTACTGCTTCTATCTCTAAGATCAAATGCTCTCTTAATCATTCAGGGGAGAAAAAGACACCACTTATGTGTACTTTCTGTCCAGGTTTGGAAACCAACGACACAAACCAGCAAGGAATAAAATGTCACACCTAATCAAATGTGATCCAAACCTTTGGGCTGCCTGTCTTTGTACTCCAAACCTCGTATTTCCAACAGGTTTCATTAGCAAAAGACTGCACAAGCTGTGCAGACCCATCAGTTGTGTTATGTGGCACAGGGAGGCTGCACGAGCAGAGCTGCCTGAAATGGTTCTCTTTGCTGCTCTAACCCGGAGTGTTCTCCACATTTTTTGTCTGTTTTCCACAAGGGACTGGGATTTGTAAAGGGGCTGCTTGAAGGATTTTCCTAGAGGTTATTTTTTCTTTTAAGAAAGAGCTGACTTAATGAAATTAAGCCACACTGCAAGGCTGTAAAGTCACTTTGCTTTTTGATGGGAAATCACCAAAGCATTTTGTTCTGATTCAAATATTCAATTCAAAATACCTTGCCTGGATTTTGATATCACATTAACAATGAAATCTAATGTAGTTGGGTTTTTTTTAAAAATTATATCCAAATAAAACGTTTTTACTGCACTGAAATATCACAGAATCACCACAGAATGGTCTGGGCTGGAAAGCTCATCTCGTTCCATCCCCTGCCGTGGGCAGGGACACCTTCCACGAGCCCAGGTTGCTCCAAACCCAGTCCAGCCTGGCCTTGGACACTGCCAGGGATGGGGTATAGGTCAATAATGTGTTAAGGAATATGCTGGCTATTTTAAAAAAACCTCCTCAAACAAAACAAAAGAAAAACAAACCCAAACTTTTCTTTGATTGAACAAAATTCCAGGTTTTTGCCCCACTTTTGGCTAAAATAAAGCCCTATCATCCCCAGGGAGCTGCTTGGCCTATGCTGAGGTGCTCTGAGAGGGCTCTGAGCACCCCAGTCTGGGAAGGCATCAAACCTCAGCTCCTCAACCCCTGACTGAGGGCTCCAACCATGGGGCATTTACAGGCTGAGCTTGACAAGCAGCAACACCAGTGCACCTTTCCAAGGCAGCTGAAAGGAGCTGAACCTCTTAAGAACCTGCTGCCAGCAGCTCTCAGGCACAGGGAGAGTTTTTCCTGAACCTTCCACTGAGCATGTGCCTCCTCCAGGATTAGTTTCTTTGGTGCAGGTGGGAGAGCAACCAAACTCAGCAGGTTTGGGAGCTGCTCCAGAGGATTTTCAGCAGGGCAAAGTAAAGCCTTGATTTGCACCAGCCAGTCTTTTCCCACACTCCCAGCCTTCTAAGCTGCCTGCAAAGGTGGGTTGAGGCCACCACTCTCCCCCCAGAGCAGCTCAAAGCCGAGCTCAGCAGGCACCACCCCCTCACCCCCTGCTCCTGCTGTCGATGCTGGAGCTGAAAGGGATCTCCAGCCGTGTCACTTTGCAATCAGACCTTTAGAGCAGCCCCTCTCCAGGCCTTTGTTTGGCTTTGCAGTAACGGGATCTGACGGGGAGCAGGCAGGGCAGCACCTGGGATTAAGGGAGCCTGGATTAGCCATTCCCCTCCCTGCTGTTTTAGGGGGGTCTGGAGCAGGTGCCTCTCCCTGTGTTCCCACAGGCTCCAGCCAGTCTGAGGACAGCCTGGAGCAGCTGTCCAGCCTCCTGGGAGGGCCTGGACATCTGAGTGTGAGAGCACATGTCACTAGGAAGGACAAATGCCACCATTGCCTTCCTCTAAGCTGGGATAATTCCCTCTTGGAAACACGATCGGGCTTGAGTACCCTGGGTACACCCAGGTGGGGAAGGCCACTTTTCCCCCCTGTCTGTGCTAAATTATGACAGGGTGGTGCATGTTTTCTTTTCTTCTCAGCAGCCAGGCTGGTAAGAAAACAGGTGACAGGAATCCTCAAAACATTTCAGAGCATTCTGCTTCCCCAGCACCTCATTTGGAGGAGCTGGAAAAGCACCTGAGCACCTGGTGTGACACCTGTGCATGCAAATGCTGTGTCCTGAGCAGAAATGTGGACAGGAGAGAAGAAAACCTTGAAGGGCATATTTCTCACTCACATGGGGCTCATTTGTAGCCGTGTCACCTCTGTGGGTGCTGTTTGGAATTTGCTATTTGGAATTCTGCAGCTGATGAAAGGGGGACAAGAGAAGACAAGCAGACATAAAGCCAAAATTCAGCCTCCCTTGGAAGTATCAGAAGGTGATGGAAAGTCATGAATGAAACATGAAATGCTGTTTATAGACACTCAACAGAGTGAGTTATCCAGTTGCTGCACCAGAGCCATGGGAGGCAGTTCACACTCAAGCATTAGGATGCTTTTAATAGATTATGTGTAAAATACCTCCTTTAGTCTAACCACAAGTCAGGGACTGATGGAGGAATCAATAGGAAAGATCCTGATGTGTCATAAAGAAGGTCAAATTAGACAACCACAATGGGCTCTTCAGCTTCAAATTCTGTTAGAGGGAGGGGAAGGGAGAACATGAGTAGCCATCACAGAGAGAAACAGAGCAGTTGCCTTATTTTGCCTCTGCAAATGCAAAGAACTTTAAAAAAGGAATAAAATCAGCTAGTGCACCAGTACACCAACATTTGTACCAGCCACATAAGCATCATTCCCTTTAGGAGCCAAATTAGGTGTGGTGGAAAAGCCAAATTCATCTAAAGTCAAAAGCAAGTGCAGTGTCAAGATCTGAGTCCATCAAGCTGCTCCCGTGGGATGGGGTTGGAAAGAGAGCTCAGGGTAAGAAGGTAAGGCAGGGGAAGCCCAAGTTCTGTGTTTCATCTGTGAAATCCAGGACAAAGTAATATCCCAAAGGAAGTGTTCAGGACACAGACTGGGCTGTAGATTCCAAATGTTACATTAGTTTGGCTCCACTCAGCAGTTTCTCCTCCACATTCTGACCGATGTTTTTAAAAGTAAGAAAGCCCAAAAGGTAAATGCTGTTTTCAGGAAGAAAGAAACTTCTTACAGGAGTAAGAAACGTCTGTAGCTGTTGACCCAAGTTATTTGATGGCTGGGGAGGTGGAGTGCAATGATGGAGCTGAGTGTTGTCCTTGGAAATGTCTCTGCTGAGGTGCTTTGAGAATGCTCAATCAAGAAGACAAAAAGCAGGCAGCATTCCTCCTGCACCTCTACACTTTGACCCCAGAGGCTGTGAAAATCTGTCATTGCAGAGCTACAGAAATCTTGGTTGGAAGGTTTCTGGTCCAATCTCCCTCCTCAAAGCAAAACTAATGTCAACAGCAAAGCAGCTCAGTCGTGTCCTCAGGCAGCCCAAACCCTGGGGTCAAACAGAGTCAGGTCTTCAGGGATGGGCAGTCCACTCCTTCTCTGAGTGCCTGTTCCAGCTTGAGCTATCTGCTGATTTTTGCCCCCCTCAAACATCCATTCTGACATCTGGAGGAATCATTTTCCCCATTACCCCCCGTCACATCATCTCCCACTACCAAGTGAAGAAGAGTTCAGCTCCAACATGGAGTCATTAAGGTTAAAAAAGACCTCTAAGATCATCGAGTCCAACCTTCAACCAAATTCCACCATGGCCACTAAACATCCTTAACACTGCCCTGAAGTGGTTGCAATCTGCTCTTGGATTGTCCTTCAGCAGCTCAGTAGATCACTGGTGTATGATATATGCCACTGGTATGTCGTGCCTGGCCTCTCAGTCCTGGCTCTCCAGTTGGTCACAAGGCCTACAAGCCCAGGAATACCAGAATTCCCCCCTGCCACACTAGAATTGGCTTTCTTGATGAGAGAAGAGCAGTAGTGATCCCCATGTCACCACTGCAAGCAGCAGTGGGTCCCACTGGGCATCCCTGGGACTCTTGGCACGGTCCTGTGCAGGGTCAGGAGTTGGGCTGGGTAATATTTGTGGATCCCTTTCAACTCTGTGATTCTGGAAAGTCACTCTGTGCTCTGTGAGCCTCTGAAATTCCTGCTCTCCTTGGGCACCAGAAGCAGACACACAAGCAGACACACCTGCTCTGCACCAAAGCTTCTTGGGATCCCAGCAAACTGGGCTCCAACAGGCTGCCTCCCATGCCAGCTCTGGTAGGATGAAGATTTTCATCTTCCTGAGTCATAAAATCCCAGAATGGTTTGGGCTGGAAGGTGCTTTTCAAATCATCATCTGGTCCCAGCCCCTGCCACAGGCAGGGACACCTTCCACTAGACCAGGTTGCTCCAAGCCACATCCAGCTTGGCCTTAGACACTTCCAGGGATGGGGCATGAGGGGAGGGGAGGTGTCTGTACCAAATACCTCTGCAACAGAAACCACTACAGCAATCCACAGGGTGGATCACATTTCATCTTCCTTCTCCAAATCACAGCAACCTGATCCATCAATGCCTTCCTTCCTTTCACATCCCTGCCTTTATTTTCTCCCCATGTCATGCTACATTGTTCCATCACTTGCCCTCTGCACAGCATCTTTCTCACATCCAGCAGCCTTTCTGCATTGCTACATTTCTGGGGAGCAAAGGAGTTGTTC
This sequence comes from Empidonax traillii, assembly GCF_003031625.1. Taxonomy (NCBI): domain Eukaryota; kingdom Metazoa; phylum Chordata; class Aves; order Passeriformes; family Tyrannidae; genus Empidonax; species Empidonax traillii. Next base: position 15,769 of record NW_020957188.1, on the reverse strand, counting down.
TTCCTGGTGCAGCAGCCTGAGAGGTGGCAGTGAAAAAAAAAAAATCAAAAATCAGGATACCATGAAGTTATCAGCATCAACAAAGTGAAGAGCTAAAAACCAGCAGCAATTTCCAGCCTCCTCCAGTGGTGCTCATTATGTATTCACTGCACAGCAAATTTCACAAACTTTCTTTCAAATGGACCTGTTTAAATGTATAAAATGTGCAGCAGATTAGGTGATTCTTTAACCAGGCTCCCAATGGGACTGACTTAAGTGGAAACAGCTCTTTAGAGGAACATCCTGAAATTTGTTTTGACTTATCTCCTGAGCTGTCTGGAGATTTAAATCGTCACTCAGATGTGGTCTCCTAACTGTGCCTGCAGCTTAAAATAGCGCAGGAAATGGGTTTCTAAAAGGCTGTTAAATAACACAAATGCTGGGGGGAAAAAAAATAAAAAAAAAAAGAAAAAAGAAGAAGAAGAAAAAAAGTTAATTTTTCTATTCCTTTCCAAATGGAGGAAAATGTTATTGACCTGTTCAAGCTCAAAAGAAATTTGAAGTTAGAGTTTAAAGAACTTGTTGTTTGAGCAGATTGCATTACCCAAATTGTCTCCTGTGGGAGATTTGATCACTTACTGCCTTTTCTAAGAGCTGCTCCTTTTCCAGTACATGCTCATGTCACCCCCTTTGAAACTGCAATAGAATAATTAATGTCATTCCAAAAAAAGTTCTATTTCCCAGAAAACTGGGCTTCTGGACAGCAACAAATCTTAGGAAGAAAATGGAGGGCTTGTTTTACTGTTTTAAAGCACTTTCTTTTAAAAATTGCGTGCTCCCAACTAAAAATAAGGCTCATTTTTCAACCTAAAGCCTAAAGATTTCTCTTTTGAAATGCAGCTACCCTGGTTCATAAAGGGAAACATTTATATGTGTTGGGCTAATCCTGGGGTCATATTTTCATGCATTTTGGTGATGATGACTTCCCTCCCCAAAAGGCTGTGATGCAGGAGACGGGAGATGAAGTTCAAACTCCGTCTGGTCTCTGAAGAGGAGTGTGTGAGCAGTTGGAATGTCCTTCCCAAAGTGCTGCAGGAGCCCAAAGTGGAAACTGGAGATGGTGGATTTTCTTGCCAGAGCTGACTACTGGAAATAACCAGGATAATGAGGAAATTGCAGGGAGGAAAGAGGCACCTGGAGAAGGGTCATTCAGGTCTAGTCTAGGTCATTTTCCCGTGGATGGTCATACTGTTTTCTCCTAACTTTGCTGTGTCTCCTTGGACACCAATTCCTCAGGCTGAGTGCCCTTGGGGTCTCCTGCCCTTGAGGAGCTCCCCAAAGACTTAATGAGGTACCTGATTGAGGCCATCAACATGAAAACCCTTCACCCACTTCAGACATATTGGTTGGCATCAAACTGGTAGAAGAAGAGCAGTGTTGGGAATTTTGACTCATTAAGTACCTCAGTGAGGAGTGGCTTGGAGCAGACCAGCTCCAAAGAGTCAAAGCTCTACATGAATGTCTCACAGAGGTACCAGAGGCACAGCTCCCCCTGGAGACCCCCTGACAAGCTGGAAGAAAGACACACCGAGGCTGCATTTTGTATCTTCAACCCCTTCAGCCTCAGATTCCTCCTGTTTCCCTTCCTTGACACTGGTACCGACCTCTAATGTTCCAAGGTCCCAAATCCCAGCCATGCCCAAAGCAGCTCCTCCTTCAGAGTTCAGTTGTGCAGTATAGACACTGCCCACATATTCTCAGAGCTAACACTGCTCCTCCCACAGCCTTTATGTGGAGAAATCATTCAGAGAAGATTTGGGCTCTCTGTCCCCACCCTGTTCTCTGAACAGGTCCCAGATGAACAACTTCCCATCACATTAAGCATCTGTGTGCCCTGCCAAGGTGACACTGGTCGGTCACTCGTCTCATGAGGACCCTCACAAGCTTGCCCCTGGCTCTCAGAGTCCCACTACCCATGCCACATCATCTCCCATCTCCCACAGACCCCTTACAGCAGCCACCCCCTTGGGGCAGAGAACACAAGGGTCAGCACAGGGCCTCCCAAAAGCTGATGGTGTCAGATCAAAAGCTGTGACAAGGCTAAATAACGTGAAGGAGGTCTTCAAACCACCTCAGCAATTTAGTGCCTGTTACTTGTCTTCAACCAAGGCTGAACCACACCAGACGATTCTCAACTGACACCGCTTTGACAGGACAAGAGGAAGTGGCTTCAGGTTGTGCCAGGGGAGGGTCGGTTTGGGCATCAGGAGGAATTTCTTGCTGGAAGGGATGGTCAGGCATTGGAAGGGGCTGCTCAGGGAGGTGGTGGAGTCCAAGGAAGTGTCCAAGGAATGACTGGACGTGGCACTGAGTGCTCGGGGCTGGGGGGACAAGGTGGGATCTGCTCAAAGCTTGGACTCGATGGTCTTGGAGATCTTTTCCAACCTGAACGATTCCATGATCGAAATCTGCATCTACATTGGCATGTAATGTGGTGTCATGGTCAGAGCTGCAGGATCTGCATACCTGGCACTGGCACTGGCCCTCCTCCTCCTCCCTGTGCACAGTGGAGGGATGGATTCTGCACCAGGTTTAGTCTGAGCCCCCAGAACAAACATCCTGCCCGTGCTGCTGGGTCAGAGCTGGAGGAAAAATCAGGCTTTGATTTGCACCGTTAAACCTCCATGAGGGGGTGGAGAGCATCTGGAGCACACCTGGAGGCAGACTGGGGATTTGCTTCAAAATTGCAATCATCCTGTGAACCCAAATACTCGTCTATTCATGGGCAAAAAAGCCCAGGAATCAAATCCAAAGCAGTTGCCAAGGGGCCGTTTAGAGTCACTGGAGAAAGACAACTTTCAGAGGATGACATGAAGAAAGCTCACCCTTTAAAAGGGTACTTCAATGCCTCAGTAAAGCTGCCTGGAAGTTTTTTGAAGATTTGATTAGAAAACTCCAATTAATCTGTTTCATCAAGAAAACCCCCCAACTTTTCCTGGGAAAGCATCTGTTTTGATGTTAAGGGATTTTTTTCTTTCTTTTTTTTTCTAAATTAAAAAAAAGAGAGACAGAAGTTATAAGCAAAGAAAGAATCCAGTTTTCTGGTTTAAAATTACTTTGAAATTTAAGCTAATTGGAGGAAAATAAATCTTTTAAAAAATAAGAAACATTCAAAACCAATATGAAACATGACCTTTCCAGGGATTTGCATCTTCAGAGGGAAAAGTGCACTTTCAGAGCTGTCATCTATTTTGTGGGTAAAAGGGAAAAAGAAAAAAAAAAAAAAGAGCAGTATTTTTTTCTTTTTAAACTATTCTTAGTAAAAGAGTAACAATCCAGCGAGTCCATTTGATGGCTCTTTGGAATTCCCAAGGCCCTTCAGGGGGAATGGTGAAGCATCTGGAGCTCAGCCTTGCACGTGGTGAGCACCCAAGGGACTCTGATGTCTCATGGGGGATGCCCACCCTCACCTTGTGTGCAGATCCCAACTCCCAGAGTACCCCAGCAACACCCCAGAGTGTCTCTGCTGGAGTTCAGGTGTTCAAAATAAACAACCAGAGAAATAAATACAAACCAGCCCCACCCCATGTCGCTGCCTCCCCTTCCCTCGGCCTTCCAAGTGCTGCTCTGCAGAGATAAGCCCCTGGCATTTTCCCTCCCAACCTCCAATCAGCCATTATCATAAAAAAAAAAAAAAAAAAAAAAAAAAAAAAAAAAAAGTGCAAAGCATCTATCAGCCGTGCAGCTCAGTGATTTATGTTCAAAGTTAGGATTATCTATTCTGCTCAAATCCCTTCAAACAGGAAACCGGATAAAAGAGACCCGCGCTCGGCAGATAAAATTGGAATATAGGTTCGTGCAACAGAATGACAGGCAGGTTTTTATCTCACAGCGGCTCCAACCACCTCATTTTGTCAGGAATTGTTCATTATCCGCAGCCAGGGGCTCGTGGCGTGACCTTAATGACATTCTTGCATCTCTGCCCCCCCTGCACAGGGCAGGGTTTGGGGAGCTCCTTCCTGGGGAAGGGGGAATAACCCAGTGAAAACGTGGAGCTGAAGCCTGAAACCAAACCTGCCAGGGCACAGTGCCAGGCACAGGAGCTCCCCCAGGCCATCTCTGCAGGGACATTCACTTCTGCCCCTTGGAATGACCAGCTGATCTCATCATTACTCTGCCTCATGTCTGTGGCTTTGCTCAGTTCATTTAAAGGAGTGAAAAAATACACAAATCTGTTGAGGCAACGCACAAATAAACACCAACCTGAGCTGAAACAAACACCAACCTGAGCTGAAACAAACACCAAACTGAGCTGAAACAAACACCAACCCGAGCTGAAACAAACACCAACCCGAGCTAGTTGATTTATCGAAAAGAAAAACAAGTGTTGACTCTTTTTGACTAAACCTTTTCCAGCGTAGCAGGACTCAGGATTCAGTAATTTATTGCCTCCCTCTGACGAATAACTTCTCCGTCCTGTAACCATTACGCTTCATCTCTCTTTATTCTGCTTAATTAGACACTATTATTGCTGGCACAGTAATGAGACTTGTGCAAGCAGGAGCACAACAGGAGAAGGTGGAATGCTTTCTTAATACAGTAGAAACCCTTGTGACAAGACAGCCATTCATCCCCTCTGCAAAGCCCTTCACAAAGGCACTTTGTTGGGCTTTTAATTGATTGCCACGTTTTCTGCCTGGCTTAGGCTACCTAGTTTTATTCACAGGCAGCACTGGGTGGTTTAAGAAGCAGCAGAAAGGGAGGGAAGAGCAAGATGATCACTCTGAGTGGAAAGGAGGGAGGCAAAGGAGGCAAATCCAGCAGCCTTTGGGGTGACTGCTGAGATATTGGGGTTCCTGCAGCCTGCCCAGCACCACAGCTGATTTCCCACTGAGACAGGAGCAGGCAGAAGGGATGGGTGAAGTGGACACTTGACCAGCTCAGATGGTTTTCAAGTCAAGGGAGCGGCACTTTTCCTTCCTCCAGGTGTGGCTCAGACATAGAAGAACCACAATTCTGTCCAAAATACACCACTTCAGTGCCTACATTTTGGTTCTTTGGAGAATATCCCAATTAACCACGTCCTGCTTCTATTTTCCCTGCTGGAGAAACAGACCCAAGTAAGGCTAAATCCTTCTGAAAAATGGGAGACTGTGGGGTTAGGAAGATACCATGGCTAAAATGGGTTCTGGCAGGTGATGTGCCCTTTTGTGGAGGACTTGAGAGCCATCAGGAGAGAGAGAAAACACCAGGCTGGTGTCAGCACTGCTTTTGGCAAAGAAAGAGACTACCTGTTGTGATCCTGGTCTGAGTAAACATACGAGGACAGTGTAAAAAGTCTTTCAAAAGAGGAGTTCAAGAAAAAAGGAGGGTGATCATCAGCCAGACGTGAGGCCCAGACCCATCCTGGAGTGGGGGATGGACCACCACGAGAAGTGACGGTGGTGAAGCAGGAGGGAGGGTTGGCAACAGATGCCACCAGACGTGGCGAGGGACGTGCTGAGATGGTGACAGAGGCGGAGTTAGAAGGCCTGAATCCCCAGGAGATCAGGCAGCAAAAGCCTGTTTGACAAACCCAGGGCAAACCCTCAGCAAAGCCAGTGCCTCTCAGCTCAGGCCATCCCAGACCTTTCCAGGGAGCATCCAGCTCCAAACACGGGGCTGAGGGGCAGCCTGCTTTTCCAGTGGTTGTTTTTTCCCAGTTTTATTTTCCAGTCTCATGACAGATACAAGCCTTTCCTCTAGAACTCCCCAGATATTCCCAACTACAGCAGTATTCCTCCTCCTCTCACACACTTTTTAAAGTTGGAACTGGAACAGAAAGTCTTCAAGACACAGGGAATCCAGAAAAAAAGAAGCTATTTCCCTCTTAGCCTGGATAAGTGAAAGGAGTCTACTCCTGTTTATATTATTTTAATAATATTTTCAATATTAATAACTAACGTTATTCTTTAGCATTTGAGGTATTGGAGACAAGGTTCTGCTGAGTGGGGCTGTGACACAGCCAGCTTTGAGTGAATTAAGCTGAAAGGACAAGCTCAGGCCAAGGAGGTGTTATGAGTTCCACTGCTCTACCTTACAGTGGGGAAGAAGCAAACCTGAAGCCAAGGCAGAGCCTCTGCAGCTGGGACTGTTTCTCATTTGCCCCAGGATGAGCAGCACGAAGGGATGAAAGAAAGAAAGGACCACAAAGACCTTTCCTTACCTTTCCTCATTTACTCAGAGGCTTCATCTAAAGATTCACAAAGGGCAGGAGATTAATTGTACCAGCTGCCATCTCTGACATGGATCACCACAGACTTAGGGCCTTTCAGCTCTTTCTCTGACAGAGCTTTGAGAGATTTACAGGCTGCCAGCCCGGGGCATCTTGAGATTTTGTTCTCCCCAACCCTCTCTGACTCACCTCCTCTTCATCTTGGGGCCAATCCTTGCCTTAATGCCTCTTTATCCATTTTATCTGAGAACTGCCCATTTTCTAACCCTGAACATCCCACAAGCTGTGTCCAGGCACTGCTCACTCTGCTCCTGGCCTCTCCATCAGGACAGTCCCAGAGGGTTCCCTTGGCTCCAGAGCAAGTTCTCCAGCCTTGGACACACAGACAGGAGCCAGCACTGACCCCAGAGCTGGGGAGCACCCTCTGCCCCCCAGTTTAGATACACAGGCTGTGTCAGAGGGGAGTTGAACACACAAATCAAGGCCAGGAACACCCCAAGCTCAGCTGGGCACTCTTGGGCTTCTAGAAACCAAAGGGGAGTTGAGCTGGACCAGAGCACTCCAAGGGTCAGGGCATGGCAAGGCTGGCAGAGCCCTTAGACCAGCTGTAAGCCAGAGCAGATCCCCTGGGATTCTCCTGCATTCCCCAACAGCAGCAGCTGCACCACATCCTTGGGTCTCTAAAAAGATGTGATTGTCCCCAAAGTCCCTCCTACCCTGAGAAATTCATGGGGAGCAGATCCACGTTCTCTTCAGGGCTCCTTAATTGTTGTCCCAGCGCTGCTCCCCCATCCCTGCTCCTCCCAGACAGGCTGGGGACAAGCCCAGCCCCACCTGCACAACCCCCACAGCCTCCCAGGGAAAGGGTGGGACTATTTAGCAGCAGGTGAAAACAATCCTCACATTTCTCACCCTAATTCATGGTTCTGGCAGTATCAAGTGAGCCATGGGAGGGAACACCAGAGTTGATAAGCTGAGAATCCTGCAGTGAACCCCAATTTCCAATTTCTGTTTTTTTAACATTTCTCTCTGATCCAACTCCATCTCACTGTGTTCCAGCTTCTCACTCTCCAGTTATTACAGCTATCACATACAATTTAATTTATCATATATCTATATGTATATAATATAGATATCATATATAATTTCTATATCTCATCTGTGATTTCTATTTCTATTCAGGCCTCTCCAGGAGCTGTACATGCACAGAGAAATCAGTGACATTGCCCTGCTGGGAAAAACTGGAGCAACCACCATGTTTCCAGAAGAATTTCAAGCCAGACTGGGTGCAAATCTCTTCCTAACACACCTCACCAATGTCTTGATTACAGTAATTTCTTTATTTAATTTTTTTACTGGGACATCACAGAAAGCATAACCAAAAGGAAGGGTCCCAAAAGAGGATCAAATCAACCCAAACCACTCAAAAATAGTTGATTTGGTCTTCTAAAAAGCTCCAGCCATGCAGATTCTTCTTCCCCCAGTCCCAGCAACCTATCCTGCTGACAGAAAACCAAAGTATAAACGTATTTTTTCCAAGTGGTTCAAAGTCCTTGGTATAAATCATTCCATGGAATCATGAAATCATTCATGGGTGCATATTCTTCTCTGCAAAACCAGCCCAGGGATCAGCAGGACCAGCTGGGGATGGGGGGAATTTTCCCAGAATCCCAACCCCTCCCTGCACTGTCCGTCCCAATATCTCAAACATTTCCAAACCTGGGTTTGCCCAGAGCCAGGGCACAGCCCACAGCCATGCAGGGACAGGGTGGGCAAGCAGAAATAGGTTTGCTGACAGATCTCTCCAAACTGCTGGTGGGTCCACAGCTTTTTTTGTACTGTTGTGGCACCACAAAATGGCCTTTAAAAAGGATTCTGAAGCTGTCTTGCACTACAGGAGAGATGCAAATCAACCTAAGACTGAAGCCCAGAGCAACCAAAAGATTTTTTTCGTGGGAAATATCAACATAGTAACATGGGCAGCCTTGCAGGGAGCTGCCTCTTTTGGTGTATTTTAGGGTTTTAGCTGCTGAGTTTGGTCCCCACAGCTTGCCTTGTTCCAGGGAGGCAGAAGGCCAAGCCCTCTGAGCTCTTGTTCTTTTGCATGAAATAGGGCTTTGCAGCTACCTCAAAAGGCTGAAGGAATTGTTCTTGCAAGGCTCTCTGGTGTCCTGGGATGTGAAGTGTTCCAGTGGGGCAGAGCATTGCTGCTTGGAGAAGCTCAGACTTCAAAGTCTTTCTCTGCAATGGGCTGAAGTGTTGATTTGAAAATATTTCCCAAACATGTTTTGCATCTGGAGAAATCCAGTGTTGTAGAAAAGAGCAGGAGAATACTGCCATGTAAAGGAACATCTGAAAACGTGCTGGCAAAGTCACAGAATCGTGGAATCATAGGATATCCTGAGTTGGAGGGACCCACAGGGATCATCCATTCCAACCCCTGGCCCTGCACAGACACTCAAACAATCCCACCCTGTCCCTGAGAGGATCATCCAAACTCTCCTGCAGCTCTGGCAGCCTTGGGGCTGTGCCCACTGCCCTGGGGAGCCTGTTCAGTGCCCAACCAGCCTGTGGGGGAAGAACCTTTTGCTGAGATCCACCCTGAGCCTGCCCTGGCACAGCTCCAGCCATTCCCTGGGGGCTGTCCCTGCTCACCAGAGAGAAGAGATCAGTGCCTGCCACTCTGACCACTTATTTGGAGACACAAGACTGGAAAAATCCCAACTTCTCAAGAGCCATTTTCAGTAATGGACAGCAGGGAAACAAAACCCATTTCCCTTCTGGAACATCAAACAGAATTTTACTGTTGCACTTCTCCCCATATTCCACCCTCATCAATCCAATAACTTTTCCTCCACTGCTTTTTCTGTTTATTTGATTGTTTCATCCCCCCCCCCCAGTAAAAACATATTTATGAATCCCTGACCCTTTATATCTGCCCTCACAGAGGCAGAGCATATCCTTGGCAGCTGGGAGCTCAGCAGGCTTTCACAGGTTCTTTGGTCGGAGTTCCTGAAACGTTTTGGCCACATTTGAGCTCATCCACAGCTTCCCCTCATTGTGCAGTCCCCAGTATATTTAGAAGCAGTCAATCCCATATCTGAAATGAGAGAGCAGCGTTTTACATTTATTGCCACCACTCTCAGGTGCTGTATCGTTTTTATCCCTTTGGCTATTACCTGATGCATTTGATCTTCCTGTTTAATGCCCCTTTCCCCCATTAACTTCTTAACTTCCGTAGGTTCCTGTGCTTTACAGAGGAGGGAATAGCTTTGATAAAAGCACACATCAGTCAAATTCCCTTCCTTCAAGCCTTCACTTGAAAGGGACACAGCCAAGGTGTTTGCTGTAATGTTTAAAGAACGTTCCCCACCCCATCAATCTGGGTTTGCAAGAAGCCTTTGAAAGCTTCCAACCGGGATCGCTTCCCTGAGCAGAAACTTTTCCACCAGCTCCTCGGTGAAGAGGAGGCAGCCAGGCCGTGGTTAGAGCAGGAAACAGCGAGGGGAGAGCTCTGCTTTCTATTTGCAGCCCTGCCACACAGTGTGCTGAGCCAGCCCCCTCAGAACTGCAGGGCTCCATTTCCCCATCCACCCCGATCCTATCACATATCCCTGCAGAACCGTCAGAAAGTCGGATTAATTAATAGTTGTAGGATATTCTGAGAGCCTTGAAAGGCAAAAGAAAAAAAAATATATAATATCTGTCTTCTTGTGGCTAAATGCAATATGACTACAGAGTTTCTTGCAAATGTGTTGGTATTTATTTAATTAGGAGGGATAAGATGGGGGGAAACCACTGGGGGATATTTGCTGTTATTAAGGAATCCCACATGCTGGAGCAGAAGCCACCAGGAGAGAGCCCACACACCAACACTCAGAGCTAAGTTACCCCGAGCTGGGTGCCCACACAGTGCCCCCTCAGCCTGCCCTTGGCATCCCCCCACCCCACAGGGCACCCCCACAGCACCCACAGCCTCCCTCCACTGCTTTGGGGTTGCTGGGATGGGTGCAGAGGGTGGAACCAGCATCCCAAGAGCATCAGGAATGAGACTGTGGCTCAAAAGGCACCTTCTCCCCTCCTCACACCCCCCTTGTCCCCCTTCTCAGGTTCCCCTGAGCCCTTCACCTGCACTCAGGCCACGCACTGAGGGGCATCTTCATTAAACACTTGCTAATTTAACAATCCCCACATTCCGAGGGCTGTGCCTCGTTCAGTCCCCCTTGGCAGGTGTGCTGTGCCCACCCTGCACTCCTGCTCTCCTTCTGTTTCCCACTTACTCCTCCAGGGAAGGGCATTTTGGCCAAACCTGCCTGCTCTGCACACCCACAAACCGACACAAAGTGCATGACGAGTCTCAGTCCCTTCCCAGGGAATGGGTCAGCCAGGGATACATTCCCAGCATCCTTCTGCCCAACAGAACTCCCTCCTGTGCCGCTCACCCATTTGAGATGCTCAGTGAGCACAGAATGACAGAGTGGTTTGGGGTGGAGGGGACCTTAAACATCATCTCATTCCACCCCCTGCCATGGGCAGGGACACCTTCCACCAGCCCAGGTTGTTCCAAGCCCCGTCCAACCTGGCCTTGGACACTTCCAGGGATCCAGGGGCAGCCACAGCTTCTCTGGGCAACTTGTGCCAGGGCCTGCCCACCCTCACAGGGAAGGATTTCTTCCTACATCTAATCTAAATCTGCCCTTCTTCACCTTAAGGCCATTCCCCCTTGTCCCATCATCCAGTCCCTCTCCAGCTCTCTTGGAAGCCCCCATGGACCAAGTTTCTCCATCCTGAGTAAAATAAAGTTTTACCAGCTCGGTTCAGGGCAGAAAACACCATCTCCCTGCCACAGCAAACCGAGAGATGAGACTGAGGCCACTGAATCCTCTTCAGCTGGATCAGCTGCCCCAATGAGTGCTATTCCAGGTGATCCAGGTGCAGATTCCAAACCATACCTCCATCTCCTCTGCTCAGAGAGCCCACTGGTAGCATTTTCCCTGCAGAGTGCTATAAATTTTGCTTTAGAAAGGGGAAACCAAGGCATAAGGCATCTTTAGGTAATCAAGAAGCCTCCTGTGGAACAGGGAGAAATTGAGTCTCCCACCTTCCCATGGAACCACATTCCATTTATTCCTCATATACCCTTTGATGCTTTCTTATGAGTTTGCTTTTGTCTCCCTTCTCCCTCTTCTTTCCTTCTCCTTTTTAAGACATTCCTCTAATATTTTCCTGTCTGCTGGAAATATATGGAGGCCTCTCAGTGTTGTAAAGGCTTTGAGGAGCAGGTTGGGAACTGTTCCATGTGTGTTCCCAGACAATACAAGGAAACGCGAGATATTTATCCAGTCTGGCCATAATGTTCCACCTTGAAAATACCATTTCTCCAGTAAAACTGCGGCCTGGGCTCCTGCTGCTGCCAGATGATATGGAGAAGAGGTTAAGTTATTGATGTTTATTAAAGGAAAGTTCCAGGTTGGTGCTGATTAAGATTCATCTGGAAGCGATGGAGATAAATCTGCCCGTCACACAAGTCACCAGGGGAATTTATTGAGACTTTATACCCAA
>NW_020957188.1:0-3710 GCF_003031625.1 Empidonax traillii | reverse complement strand
CAGTCTGGCCATAATGTTCCACCTTGAAAATACCATTTCTCCAGTAAAACTGCGGCCTGGGCTCCTGCTGCTGCCAGATGATATGGAGAAGAGGTTAAGTTATTGATGTTTATTAAAGGAAAGTTCCAGGTTGGTGCTGATTAAGATTCATCTGGAAGCGATGGAGATAAATCTGCCCGTCACACAAGTTACCAGGGGAATTTATTGAGACTTAACACCCAAACTCTGTGTCTGTTCCTCAGACCAAAGAAGGTTCTTATTTTCTTCCTGACCTCCTGTAAACTGGACTAAGCAATAAATTCTCGTGTCATATCTGATCTGGGGACAACTTTCCCCTTCCCCCAGTGATTGTGTGTCAGATCCGAGCCCACCGGACCTCACGTGGGGACGAGAGGCACGAGCAACTTGTCTTGACAGCTAATTATTTTCCAGACTCCTGATCTTTCAGGAGATACCATCACTTGAAAACAGGCTGGGGCTTACCTTATTCAGAGAATTCTGCAGAGCAAAGAGAGCTGGGGGCTCCCAGGGGGGGACACAAATACTCCTCCTTATTAAAACCCCAGAGAAATTGCTACATTAACAAGTGTCATCAGCCCATGACATTCTGCTCTTTCCTCTTCCCACAGTAAAGCTGATGTTAAAATCCAGCTTGGGAGGATGACACAAGCAGCCCTGAACATGTGGATACTCAAGTGACCTCCAGACTGCAATGGGGATGACCAAGGTGTGTTTGGCACATGGAGAGCCCCAGGTTTCATGAGGTCTTAGCAACTATTAGTAGGGAAAAAGACAGGCTGATATCCATGCTCTAGGAGAGATTTTGTCCATGCTGTGTTAAGCTCAGGTAGGGTTGAAGATGTTCTTTTGCTCCAGGGTGGTTTGCAGCGAGTTGCAGTGAGTGAATGAGCCAAAAATCAAGTGAGGGTGGGAAACACAAGGGCTGCTCAGGGGTGAGAGGAGAAGCAGATCTCTGACCAATGCTCCTCTCCAAACCTTCAGCCTTGAAAAGGACCACCCTAAGGAGCAGCATCATGGGGGAGGGTGAATCTGCTCACAGTCAGAAGTGCCATTAGTTTGAAACCAGACAATCAGGTTGATTATCTACCATTACAAAAATGCCACAACCTTTGGGGAAAGCGAGAAGAGGGATTTACTGACCCCTCGGAAATGACAGCAGTGCCAGGGAAGCTCAGTGACCATGGTCAAACAGTGAGCACTCCCAGTGCCACAGCAGGCACAAATCTCCAAGGGACACAAGCAGAGCACTTAGAGAACCACAAGAAAGAGATGATACTGGGATGTGGATCGAAAATCCAAAAATTCTTGGAGCCTCCACAAGCACCGGGGGGCTCTCTGAAGATGCTGAGTTCAGGATGTGGGGGTGAAAAAGGAAGGGGCTGAGATTGGCATCGCTCCATCTCCTCCTAATTGCTATTTATAAAACCCTGCACCTGCAGGACGAGGTGATTGATTAACGTGCTTCATAAATCTCAGGCAGTTGAAGAGCCACGACGTGGTTACAATTTTCTTCATAAAGTTCTAACCACGAAAAATGAGACGGGTTTCCAAGGGAACCCAGGGGTTTCCACAAACACAGTTGATTTGGTTGAATTCTTTTTCTAATGAAAACTTGCAAAATGAAACAAAATGATAAATGTTCTTCTTGAAAGGCGTCGTGTTGGGTTTGTTCTCCAAATCTGGAAGGACTCAGGCTTTTCATTCCTTTCTCCCCTCTTTTTTTCCCCTCTTTTAAGTTTTTTCTCTTTCAAAGTATGGGGAAAAAAAACCCCATAGAAGTGTTTCCCCTATATTTTTTCCCTTAACTTCTTGTATTTCTTTTTAAATAGAATATAAAATTAAACATAAACCAAAAACAAGTAGAAAGGAGTTTGAACAAAACTTTAACAAAACCTGTCTTCCATGAGGTAGATAATTAAACTCATCATCTTCTTTCAAGTATTTCACTTAAAATAGATGGCGTTTCCCAAACAGGCCTGTTTTCTGTGCTTATTCGTTGGGTGACACTGGATCTCCAAGCAAACTGAGAGGATGGACATGATTGTAACCAGCTTTAAAAGGCAGATAATCAAGACACAGAGCTGTGAAATTGCTGCTGAGTGGTGGAATCCTCTACATTCAGGTGGAGGAGGTTCAGTGTGGAGGTGACTATTAAACACAGGACTCCTGGGGATATAAACAGGGTGGTTATATCCTGGTGACTCATATAAATACATCCATTTCAGCACATGAATCCCATCTTTACTGACAAGAGCTCAGTGGTAAGGCAGGAACATTAAATAGCAGATACCAAGTGCAGCAAGAGTTTGGGCAATAGATATTTATTACAACAAACAGCCCAAGTGGAAAGGCAGCCCAAAGTGTTCTCCACACCATCCCCATGCTCCAGAGACCTGCTGTCTAGAGGATTTGTTTTAATATGAAAAACCTGTTCTACAAAAAAATAACAATCAAAATTCTCCCCTTTTTTTGCCCCTCCTCATGGAAGTGTTTCCCTAAAGACAAATATTTTAGTTGCTCATATTTAAGGGTCTCAAAGCAGCTGTAGCTTAACAATAAATAATACGTATTATATAACTCAATATTAGCTTAATCCTTGCAGAAGACGTTTGACAGTGCAAAAACTTTGCCCATGGATGCAGCTTGGCAGGGAACAGGGATCAAACAGGCCTCATCTGTCTGTCCCTGACGGAAAGAATGAAGCAGACACTGAAATATTCTGTGTGAACTCGAAGATTTTCCCCCTCTTGCCCTTTTTATGGGTGCAGTTGTGGAATCAGTGCTCTTTTTATGCAGCTCTCCAAAGGCTTCGTGCCCACATCAGAGCTTTAACACCTCATTCCTGGTGCCCACATTCTCCCACAGCTCCGGAGGAAAGGGGAAGGGGATAATTTCAAGTAGCAGGGGCTAAAAGGGAGTTGTTAAAGGCCAGTTCAACCCCAAAAGGCTGCAGTGAGGAAACAAAGCCCTGGTTTGCTGCCTTGGATCCTCAGGAAGGGTGTCTGGGGCTTCCAGACCCCAGCACAGAGTGCTCAAGTCCCAAATCCTGCCTATGTTCGTCTCTACCTCACAGCAAACAGGGTGTTTGATGAGCAGCCCCCCTGCCTGGACAGAGGATCATCTATTCCACGTTAACACCAGTGCCTGGGCATCCCACAAGCACGTGGTCCTGCAGACAGGAAGGGAATGGTGAAAGTTCTAAAGAAAAATGCAGAAAAATATTATTTTCCCCTCTGCTCTGGGGGGGGGGAGGGAACACTGATTTTATTCCCCGCTCTGAAGCACCTCTTGCTTTTCCCTCCTGCACGTAAATTGGATGAGAACCCTCAGCTGAAATGGAAACATCATTCAGGAGTAATTTCTTTTCTTTATTATTATTATTATTATTTGTGGCCAGCTCCACAGGCTTTTCATTTCAGGCAGGCAGAGCTCCTTTTTTTCCAGCATCCGAGGCTGCAACCTTTCCCTGACCTCTTGCTCTGAAGGTTAACGTGAGGTTAACGCTGGAAAAGCAAATCAAAGCCAGAATGACACCAGTTACCTGTTCCGGTTTGTGTTGCTTTCTGACCCCAGGGAAGCACATGCCTGACCGGCTGCCATTCCCCCTGGGGGGCTCTGGAGTAATAATGTCTCTTTATTTCCTGCCTGGGAGCGTGTTTTAAAACTCATGCCTTTAAAAAAAAAAAAAA
>NW_020957187.1:35620-44055 GCF_003031625.1 Empidonax traillii | reverse complement strand
CCCTGTGCTGAGCAACACGCAGTCCCCCTGAGTGCAAAGTGAAAGGAAAGGAAACCTGTTGGTCTGGGTGATGGTCACAGCTCTGTCAAAGTAAGGATTGCAGTCTTGTTGAGAGTGGCAATCACAGTCCTGTAACTACGACAGTCTTAAAAGAGGTTTTAAGAAATTAAAATAAGGAAGTAGCTCTGGTTAGCAACAGTTGCTTCCTTTTAGCTGCAGTCATAGATTTGCTTTCTACTTGGCATTCAAACTCTGCTCACTGCTTTACTGTGCTGCTGTAGTTCTTTTCCCACTAGTTGAAGAAATCTATGCAATGAGAGGGATTTGGAGTAATTTGATTTTCTCCAAAGAGTTTACAGATCCTTTAAAGGTGTATGAATCTTCTTTCACCTTTCTCATAGGATAAGGTAAAATGATGGACTGAAACAAAGTTGGATGGGAAATGATCTTGCAATACCTACTCCAATGGCTGAAGAATACAGAGCACATTAACTGAAGTATCTTCACAGTAATCTTTATTTTGCTCTATTTCATTGCTAAAGGAGTCTGATCAGTGGATCAGTCTGTTGACATCATCTAACTCCAGGTCCTAAATTTCGACTAACTTCATGGAAATTAATTGATTTCAATAGAGATTTTCATCAGAAAAAGGAAGAGCAAAATGTGCCCCTGTATATTTGGTGAATCAGCCTGCCAGACATATCAGTGAACTGTAAATGCAAAGCTGTCATTTATGAGCATCCACATAACAAAACAACAAATTACATATTTTATCTCTCAGTCATAGGTGGTGGGGTTTTTGTGTTTTTATTTTGTTTTGTTTGTTTTGTTTTGTTTGTTTTGGTTTTGTTTTGTTTTGTGTTTTTTAGTTGCTGTTGGTTTTTTTAACATTTTGTTTGTCTGCCAGGGACTAAGTCTGAGTCCAACAGCCTTGAGTTCAGATTTGTGGTGTTATGCCTTTCTGTTCCCTCTCTTATTCTCTAGCTGTTCAGTTATTGGTGACAATGTTGTTGAGCAAGGAGGAAACATGTAATGCACCTTACATAAATGTCATACTTGGTGAAGAAGTGGAAAATTAGACATGATTGAGATCACGATATTTTTTTATTCATAGGTAGAAACTGGTAGGAAACCACTTGTACTCCAACACATTCTTATTTTATTAGCTTTTGCCCTGCGTGATATACTTTAAATGAAAACTATTTCTTAAGATGATATTATAACATTTCCAGCTGAGTCTATAGCTCAGATAAAGCAGTTATTGAAAAATACTGCCTGGATGTTGATTATTACCATTATTTTAGAAGCTATGTCATTGTGTAGTCATGGAATTAAATGTTTCAAGTATGTAAGGGTGCTGTGACTATCAATGAGAAAGAGAGTTTTTGTGATTGAAAAAAGTCCCTTACTGCAGGGAAGTCTCTTGAAGATTTTTTTATAGAAAACAACAGAACTTGCAAAGTATTTCAGCTTATAAGTATGAGGTCCATATGGCAAGGCATATATATCTGTATTTACATAGACATACACAATGTATATATGTATAAAGATATGCTTATATAATACGTAAAATGGGTATATATCCATATATTCATACTTGGATATACATTGTATATCTATATATCCATATATAAGATTCTCTCAAAAATTATTTCTGCTTCAAACAATGAAAAAAGACTTGTAGAAAAGCAGCATCCACCAAGCCCTAACAGTAACAGATGCACCACCTGCTTATTGAGGTTTTCTTCCTCACTTGAACCTTATTTCATACACAGGCTCAGGCTGTACTTCCTTTCTAACATTCATTTTCATGCCAAGTAATTAACATGGTCTAGCAAGACATAAGTCAGATTCATAGTCTAAAGGTCAGATTCCACAGTTTGTCTGGAAGTTTCCTTTTCTCTCTTTTTGTTTATGTTCACTCAAAACTGGGTAGTATTCAGAAGGGAAGGAGAGATGCTTTTGCCATCTCTTCATGGGCAGGACAAGAAGAGGATTCAGCAAGGGCAGAAAGCAGAACTTCCAACAGGCACAAGGGCAGCAGCAGGAGATGCAGTTGGGATGTGAACAGACTGGGGTGGGGCTGCTGAACAATAGTACTTGGCTATGTGGGATAGGACAGTGCAGGGACCAGACAGTAACCTTGAGAGAGTGTGAGGAGGAAGGTTATCCTTCCAAGAAAAGCTGGAGAATTAAATTGCACCTTAAAATATGCTGGGGATACTCATATGCAGGGAAGTAGGGGAATGCAGGCAGAGCCATTGCCAGTACTCACTACTGTATTCCAGCATCTGTCTTGTTTGAGATATATATATAGAGAGAGACAGATAAATATAAATATAGATATTTTTGGTATGCCATGCTATCACAGAATCACAGATTCTGCGTTGGAAGGGACCCAGAAGGATCATCGAGTACAACTCTTGGCCCCTGTTAGACACCAGATCAGTACTTATTGGGTCAGAACCACCTTGTGGGGAGTGTGTGTGTGTGTGGAGAGGGAAGGGATGGGTCGAACCTCATGTAGATGGGGTGGCATCATATCCTTCCTGGCAGCCCCTGGAACCCACATGGGGAAGCCCTGGAGTTGCTGTCAATCACAAACAGCTTGGGAAAACTTCAACACATCACACTACCTGGAGCCCCTAACCCAGCTCAGATTGGCAGGGACTGCCCCTCACCCTGGCCTAGAACCCCAGAGTGGCTGGTGGGTCAGAGGCCCCACCTGGGGGGTTGGCCATAGGGACCAGAGCAGATAGAACCAAAGGCATGTGTTTGCTGCGTGTTGTGGCCCTGCCATCTGAAGGTGTGAGAGCTGGTCTTCCACAGAGTTTGAGTGGTAGCTATATGATCTGTCTCTCCTTCTTTCTCCTTCTCTCTTCTTGCTCCCACTGCTTCTCTTTCTTTGCTCCTTTCTTGATGCTTTGAGTGGCTTGGAGCTGGAGGGATTGGATTTTGTGGATTAATATGTACTGAGTTGGTATTGCAGTGGAACATTTTGTGTAGCTTGTGTAGTGCTCTTTTTGAACCTTTGCCAAGTTCCCTTATTTTCTCCCCTAAATTATCAATAAAAATACTTCTTGCGAACAGGTCCGTGGCTTATTCTCTTAATGCTATCTTGAGGTATGGAAGAATTATATATATATTAAAGTAAAACTCCTACCTAAGCCCATGAGCTCGGAGTTCTGGGACTGGAGTTTTACAGCCCTGCACAGGACCATCCCCAAGAGTCACACCATGTGCCTGACTGTATCATCCCAGTGCTTCTTGAACTCTGTCAGGCTTAATGCTGTAACCACTTCCCCGGGGAGCCTGTTCCAGGGCCCAACCAACCTGTGGGGGAAGAACCTTTCTCTAATATTCAAACTAAACCTCCCTGACACAACCTCAGGCCATTCCCTTGGGTCCTGTCACTGGTCACCATAGAGAAGAGATCAGTGCCTGCCCTTCTTCTTCCCCTCATGAGGAAGATGTAGACTGCAACGAGGTCCTCTTCTCCAGGCTGAACAGACCAAGTGACCTCAGCCACTCCCTGGGTAAAGGTGAGCTGAACAAAGCAGATCCAGTGCTTTCCTGCTGATGAAGTACTCTTTGTAGGTGTGCACTATTTTTCTTCAAAGCTCTCTTAGCTTTTTCACACTATTTTTATCCTTTCAAATGCTTTAACTTAAGTAACTGAAACTCAAGATTTGGTATTTTTCAGGAAAATGCATCTTCATGCTTCAAAAAATTTTCTTCAGCAAGGCAAAATAAATTTTAGTGAGTTTCCTTGGATTCATTTCTTTACATAGACTGGAAATTTTTTTTCAACCAAAGCAGTTTCATTTTACCATTTCTGGAAGTCTGAAAGAGCATAAAGTGAATATTAAACATTAACCAAGCAATGATCTAAAGGTCGACATTTGAAACAGAGAAATTTGTAATCTGATAATTAAAATTTGCAGGGAGTGTGTGTCTGGGGGGTTGGCCCTTTTGCAATTAGTTTTTCACTCCTTTTCAGCCTTAATTTCACAAATATATTACCTTTTTAGACATCTTAGCCTAACAAAATAACTCAACATGGTAATAAGTGAAGTGTCTCCTCAAAGCACTTTTTCAGACAAAAATGGACAGAGGAAGCTTCTAATAATGTGGTCTAGTCTCAGGCCATCCAGTCAGCCATGGCAGAGTACTATTGAAAACATTTATTGGTAAGATACTTATTCAATTATGAAAGACTTCACATGACAACAAACTAGCAACAGATCAAAGGTGTGCAACAGCAGTGGCACAATATGCATTTTTAAAAGGGAGACACAAGTCTCACTGCTAACTTGCATTTCTTTTTTGTTGAAGGAAATAATTATTTTTGAGATAAGAAATCAACATTTCTAGCCCGTAAAGAGATGAGAATATTTTTCATAACATATTTATGTGTCTTTTGTAGCAAGTACCTACTTAGTCTTTTAAAATGTCCATTATTATGACCATAGAACAATGAAATGCTCTAAAAAGACAGCTTTTTTAATATTAAAACTAATATAGGACTTTTTATTTATGAATTTTATGACTCACATGAGAGCAAGGTTTACATATATCTCAAGGTTACTTTTAATTGTAGATTTTCCCTTTTGCATATGCAATAATTTGTGTCTGTAAAAGAACAGGAATA
The DNA here is from genome assembly GCF_003031625.1 of Empidonax traillii. Taxonomy (NCBI): domain Eukaryota; kingdom Metazoa; phylum Chordata; class Aves; order Passeriformes; family Tyrannidae; genus Empidonax; species Empidonax traillii. The sequence goes on along the minus strand of NW_020957187.1, from coordinate 39,404 downwards.
TGTGTTTCCTTGGAGATGTTCTTATTTTGTCAATCTTTCATACAAAGTGTATTGTCCAACTGCAGCATGACCTTTGCCAGGAGCTGGCAGTCTCATGCCAACAGCCAATAAAATTTAGTTCACTTAGAATATGAAATCAAGATGGTTGTGCATCACTTCATTTAGGAAGAGCTTTTTAAAAGACTATGACAGATAATAGCTGGCTTAAGCAAGAAGAGGAGGACCTGGTTTCAGAGGAGCAAGGAGTAAGTTGTCCTTTTTTTAAAAAGAAGAAACAAAATTGTAGTGTGATTGCTTTCAAGTTTGCATTTCCCATGTTAGAATTATTGGATATTTCAAAACTCCAAACTGTTGTTGTGCTACTTTGAGTCCTGTTCCCCATGCAATTCCTTAATTCTCCAATCTCATAGCAAGTGTACGCCTCTTACCAAGATGAAATGGTGACATCATGGTCAAGTTTCTTGGTGATTTGGACAGCAATGTGACATCAGCAAAATGGTTCAGCAAACCACATAAAAAGCAATATGGGGAAATTAAACATCTTTTCCATAAAGCTGTATCATAGTTTTTCTTAAATTCAAGAATTTGTGTGACTTATTGCCCTGCAGCAACAATCCTGATCATGCAACACTGATGTGATGGCTTCTGTAAAAGAGGCAACACTTACAGAGTGTAAAGTCCCAGTAGGCAGCAGTGAATTTAAATGAGGATGCAGCAACTAGAAAGAAGTTAATATTTCAAGATTTGCTGTGTGATGAGACCAGATAGCATTCTTTCAGTATGTGCTCCTACTCCTTAGTACCAAATCTTACAAACTCTATTACTCATACCTAGCAGATGCTAAAAGGCTATGGCCATATTTCTACAGCTGAAATATTGTATGTTAGGTACATTTCTGTGTGATTCAATTCCAGCTTCAGGCTTCTTAGATTCAGGAGTGACAAAGCACATATCAATTTCAAAACATATATAATCCATCTGTCCTGTTTTCTTCTGAAGAATTATGTTGAAATGGCTGACATCTCATCTGAGTGCACCAGGAGTGAAACTGCAGTAAACAGCACAGACATAAACACCTTCAACTCCTTAACATAAGCTATTAATATTTTTTTTTCATTTTCTTAATAATTTAAAGGAAACTTTGGCATTCTCACAATTTGGTGTCATCCACAGATGGACCTTCTATTTGAAACATGTAAAGGACGTTTGTACAGTCATTATCATGACAAGTTAGAGGACAATATCATGCTTTTCTCCTGCTCATAAATTATTCTAAACACTTGAAGAAATGCCCATAAAAAATTTAAATTTTTACTAGAAACTGCTAGAAGAATAACAGGCTTTTGCTATCCCTACCAATAAAAAAAACCCAAACCAAACCAAACCAAATTTTAGCCTAACTGTAAACCTCTGGTAAGCATAACTTACTCATTCTTAAAAGTGGTTTATTGTGTCTGACGGGACCATGCCATGTACAATACTGCACATGCTCTGTGTTCTCGTAATACTTAGGTATTATAGAAGACATGCTTACTTCATTTCAAAAAATCAAGGACTGAACTATTTTCCAATTATTTACCCTTCTTTCAGTTGTTTGCTACTGTGATGTCCTGTACCAGGTATCCTTTCTAGCTAGAGGATGTCCTACAAAAGCAAAACATCTGAAAGAATCACTCATAATAATTACTGATATGAAGCCTAAAACATTTAAGTTTCATTACTTTTTAAAGGGCTAATTTAAAAAAGAATAATAAAAAATTCTTTTAAAGAGCAACAAGGTGACAGAGTTCACAAATTTTTAGTTTCATTTATGAGGAAATGTTGAGTCAATGCAGAAAATAAGAGGAACTAGTTGTGTAAAGAGAAACCATGGTCTTTTAGTTAGGACATCAAAGCACTGCCCTGAAGAGCTAGTGTCTGGTTATGTCTATCCCTCCTTTGAAATGTGATTACTTAATTGAGAGGCAGCATCATAATTCAAAGTCATAGAAGGGTGGGGTTACAGTTGTGCAGGAAACTTCATTCCTATATGCTTCTATTGCTGATCGTCTACAGGGCACAACTATAAAGAAAATTATATAAGGTAGACGTAGTATGTCTTGTCAAATGCTCTTTTTTTTTTCTGCTGACATGACTACTTATTGCTTTTATGGCACATAAACTAAAGCAGGTGTAAGTCAATGAGGCATCTGTACAAGGTGAGTCTGGAGGAATTATTGAAGGAAATGCTCCTTTATTTGCAACACTGGAGGCTTACATAACCTTTCTGTCAGAGGATAGAATCCAGTTTAGAGATTAAGTCATTTGAATGTAGATGTCTCCATGTCCATTAGGTGTCTAGTCTCTTGTCAAAGTTAATGTAACTTTCAGTTAACACAGTCACACAGAATCACAGAATCACAGGATAGGTAAGGTTGGAAGGGACCACAGAGGGTCATCTTGAATATCTCCACTGAGGGAGAATCTACAATCTCTCTAGGTAACTTGTTTCAGTGCACAGTTACCCACACAGTAAAAAAATTCTTCCCCATATTCAGGTGGAACTTCCTGTGTATCAGTTTCTGCCTGTTGCATCTTTCCTATTGCTTGGCACCACCGCGAAGAGCCTGGCTCCATCCTCTTGATACCCTTCCTTTGGACCCTTTTAGGCACTGACGAGGTCTACTCTCAGTTGTCTCTCTTTGAGGCTGAACAGGCGCAAATCCCTTGGCCTTTCCTCATAAGAAAAATTCTACAGTCCCCTAATCATCTTTGTAGCTCTCTGCTGGACCCATCAGGGCCAGGTAAAATGTCCTGAGTTATATCTGTCAGATTTGGGTATGTTATACTCTTTAATGGTGTGAGGTACTTCAATTATTCAGGTAGTATCTCAAAGTCTTACTCTTAATGGCTATTTCTTACAACACTTTCCACAAAAGTCTTCTCAAGTGTAGCAAATTTGGAACTTTTATCTATAAATTTATTCTATATTGAGATAGCTTGGATAAAAGTAATTCTTTCATTTCCTTTATCAAGATATATTGTCACCAAAAACTGGAAAACATTATTTTTTTCTCTGTAAAATAGGATAATATACTGGTCTAGAATGGTAGACTTAGAGTATACTATAAGAAATTACTCAAATGAAGAAGGAAGAAATATTATCATAAGAAATCATTTCGTCCACGCCCTAGGGTGAAATAGCTATTGAAGAGTATAATGGACTAAAACAAATAATCTGATGGTTTCATTCCATACTTATTATATATTTAATACAATAAATATCCCTGAAAATAAGTTATTTTTAAATAAATAAAATGGAAGAAGATGAATTATCCTTCATATTTGAAATTATTAAAATATTTCAAGTGTTTTTAAAGTATCCCAATTATTACTATACAATATAGCCCTTTTTTGCATGGAACAAAGCAATAATTCCCTTGTGATATGCAAGACAAACAGAGTTCAGTTGTAATGGAAACAAGCTGTTTGTATGGCACAATGAGTGTGAGTTACAGCTTTTTACCTTTTTGTTGCCAACTCAGATCCTGCCCAAACATCTTCTAGTTCCTCTATGTACAGACAAGTCCTGCTGAAGCCTGGAGGAATTTTCTTCACAGAATTTACTCAGTCTGCAATCTCAATTCTTACTTTATTGACAATTAAGAGTTTTATTACTGTAACATGAGTTCAGTCAACAATTAGCACTAATTACCTATTTATTCACCCCAATAAATGTAGACAATCAGGAGGAAGGTCCCAATGCTTTGGGCACTTGTGTATTGAGAAACTGACCCTGTTTCCA
>NW_020957187.1:33368-35181 GCF_003031625.1 Empidonax traillii | reverse complement strand
ACATCTTCAAGAAAACGGAAGAGAAGGTTGTTGGCGCAGTTGGAATTAGAGTAGCAGCCATGTAGAGGAGAGGAGTACCAGGCCCGAACAGGGCCAGACTCCCTCCTCCCCCGGCTTGGGCCGGGGGGGGAGCAGGTGCAGCACTGAAGTCCTCCCTTCTCTCTTGTAAGAGAGTGAAGAGAAAAAAAAAGTTTAAAAGACGGACTGCTTGGACAGAAACCGCTGTGGAAGAATTCCAGCCGAAAGATAACGGAGCTTCCAAGGTCGGAGCTGGCAGCCGAAGCTGCAGCAAAGTAAAATGTGAAAGGGGGGAGGCTTGTTTCCTCCCTGCCTTTCTGCTCTCTCTCCTTAGCAGGGAAAAGACTGAAAATAAATCCCTGCCACCTGTAAAAGTTTGTTAGAATAAGGAGACCTCCCATGCAACTGATAAAGAAGTCTGTGAATATACCAAAGAGAACCAAGGCTTCATGAAAAGGACTGAAGTGAGACAGGGTCCTAGTGGAGATTTGCAACCCTGAGGGAAACCTGTGCTGAAGCAGTGACAACTCAGGTGAGATACTGAGATCCGTACATGTGTGGATCTATACTGCTGTTGAAGATTTTGTAACTCTGAAAAATCTCATGCTGGAGCGAGATGGCCCATGTGAGATGCTGGAATCCGTGTGTGTGGGATCCGTGCTAGACCCATGCCGAGAAGTCTATCAAGGACTGTTCTCCCATGGGGAGGGACCTCCATAGGGAAACAGGAGTGGACTCTTAAACCATTATCCCCTGTAACTCTGTGAAAGAAGATCCATAGTAAGCAAGTGTCCCCTTGCAAGCCTATGGAAGAAAAACCCTTCGGGACCTGAGTAATCTCCAGCCTTCAGTCTTAGCCCAGGAGGGGGGGTAAGCCCAGCCCTGGAAGCCAACACAGAATGAGAGGAAGAGAGAAGAAGTTCCAACTGCAATGAAAGTGTGCTGCTACTGAAAATCTGCTACTAGAAGGAAAGAACTGGAACTCCAAAGATACAGAATGAGACTACTTCTTCTCCTTGGACTGGTATAAAAGGGAAGAAGTATTTTTGTGTATATATATATAGCACTTCAACTTGGGTAGAAATTATTATAGATATAATTCTTTAGTTTTTAATTTATTAATAGTTGTTATTTTACTAATAATAAATGTTTATACTGTTCCCCCAAATCCTGTCTCTCTTTTGTCTGCAAATACCTTCTCTCAACTAGTAGTAATTATGTGGGGGGTGGAAAACAAAATTGACCCAGAGCAAAACCACGACAGACTGAGAGGCAAAAACTGATCAGATAAATATGTGATTAAGTGTTTTATTCAGAGACTCCCGTAGGGCAATGATGTAGATCAGAAGTTTAGTAGTTTATTGATTGGATGGCCACATTCAAAAGGTTACAGCCAATGGCTCAGAGTCTGAGTGGAAACCAGTAACAAGTCCTGTCCCTCAAGGGTCAATGCTGGGTCCAATACTATTTATTGTTTTGATCAAGGACACAGAGAGTGGGATCAACTGCATCTTCAGCAAGTATGGAAATTACATCAAGCTGAGTGTTGTGGTCAACACGCTGAGGAAATGCATGTCATCCAGAGGGACCTCAACAGGTTTGAGAAGTGAGCCCATGCAAAGCTCATGAAGATCAGCAAGGCCAAGTGCAAGCTGCTGGACATGGGGCAGGGTCATCTCCAGCATCCATATAGAACTGAGGTTGAATGGACTGAGAGCAGTCCTGAGGAGAAGGACTTGGGGATACTGGTGGATAAAAATTTGGACATGACCCATCAGTGTGTGCTTGCATCCCA
>NW_020957187.1:7166-32982 GCF_003031625.1 Empidonax traillii | reverse complement strand
GCAAAGCTCATGAAGATCAGCAAGGCCAAGTGCAAGCTGCTGGACATGGGGCAGGGTCATCTCCAGCATCCATATAGAACTGAGGTTGAATGGACTGAGAGCAGTCCTGAGGAGAAGGACTTGGGGATACTGGTGGATAAAAATTTGGACATGACCCATCAGTGTGTGCTTGCATCCCAGAATGCAAACTGTATTCTGTGTACATCAAAAGAGACAGGACAAGCAGGTCAAGATAGGCGATTCTACCTCTCTACTTTGCTCTGGTGAGATCCCACCTGGAGTACTGCGTCCAGCTCTAGAGTCCCCAGCACAGGAAATTCATTGGCCTGTTGCATGAGGTTCAGAGGAGGGTCACAAAAATGGTCAGAAGTCTGGAACATCTCTCATATGAGGAAAAACTGAGAAAGTTAGGGTTATTCAGTCTGGACAAGTCTCCGAGGAGACCTTATTGTGGCCTCTCAGTTCTTAGAGGGATCTTACAGACTTTTACTAAGGCCTGTAGTGACAGAATAAGGGGCAATGATTTTAACCTGAAAGAGTGCAGGTTTAAAATGGACTTAAGGAAGAAATTTTTTACAATGAGACTGATGAGGCACTGTAAAAGGTTGCTCAGTGTATTGTAGTGTAATGTAATGCAGTGTAGTGTAGATACCCCTCCCTGGAGCTGTTCGAGGTCAGGATGGATGGGGGGCAACCTGGTCTAGTGGAAGGGGAGTTGGAACTAGGTGAGATTTATAAGTCCCTTCCAAAACAAACTATTCACTGACTCTATGGGGAAAGTCACAAATTTCCTGACTCACCATCCAGACCTCTTTAGACCAAAATTAGAGTGGACAAAACCTCTTCTAAGGGGTTTTATGAGTCAGGAAACTGAGATTCTTTTGTGAAGCAAAAATGCTATGTCCACATACGGGAAACAAAATACTCTGATAGTGGGAAACAGCAGCATACATAAGACGAAGAATTACTGTGTCCATTAACCATTCAGGTGCAACTTATATGTGTCTTTACAATTTTCAGTGATGCATAAACTTATTTTCCTGCCTTCACATTTTCATTTTTATTGAGATTTGAATTTAAAATACAAGTCCCATAATAATTTCATCATTTAACCTCTGTTTAGCCTAAATGAATCTATCAATACACAGGGCTGGACATAGAAAAAAAAAATCAAAGATAGAAAACTCTCATGGGTGGATGAGACATCATTTTCCCCTTGGAATATGTTTTCCATTTATACAAAGGCAGAAAGTTGTTGCCAGTATAATACAAAAAGAAAAAGATTTAGAAAATGTATGTTTCCAAGCCAATAACTGATTCAGACTGCTGGTTTCTTGCAGAGGAATTAATCCCACCTACCTTTTAGTATTTACAGTGTTGATGTCTAGTTTTGAGCTGTTACCAAGGCTCCACTGGTAGTCAATGAAAAGAAGTTAGCACTTTTAGGGTACGGTTTGTCCACCATATTTGAGGTACTTGAGAGTCAATGCTCCCTAAGTCTGATCACATAAATTTTAATATATTACTGAAAAGGGCTAAAAGACTTGTTAGAAATTAATTGCAGGGATACTGAAAGTTAATAATGAAGTCACATGTTTAGAAGGGATGGTGAAAACCAATAAGAGACAAAAGAAACCCACTTAAGGATTAAGTGTACAGAAAAACCACTCCGTGCTAAGAGTCAAGAGAACCTCTATCTATCTTGATTTCCAGGAAAAAATTAAAAATTTGTCATGTTTACAAAAGAGAAATAAAGACAATTGCAAGAACTGCTCGTCAGACAGGCTACTATATAAAAAATAAAATCCTCTTCTGAAATCAATTCTGCTCAAGGTCAGCCTGAATTTTAAGACAGTTTAATTTCGAGGGTAGTTAATTAAATGGATAAAACAAATAAGAGTGTGAAATATGTCTTTTTAATACCTATGTGTATTTTGACTGCATGAAGTCTCAAAATTCAAATTTCTTAATAGAGAAATTTTCAGGAATTTGGAATGCTTTTATTTTGTTTTATAGTGCAATATAACATCATGATTTCTATTGAAACCAGTTCAAAGCATGAAGACTTTAAATGTGTCGGCCTGAAGCTCTTTTCTTACCTGAATCAAAACCACACCACTCTACAGTGTTTAGAGAAGCAGTTTGGTTTCATCAGGCAACTCTTTGCTTTGGGGAATGATTCTGTCAACATTTTTTGCAAACCATGTTCAATAACTGACCACAGGAACAGCTTACTAGTGATACAACTGATTCTTTATCACTAATTCTTTAAATCTGTTTAGGATGTGTTTCTGAAATATCCATCATAGTGTAATCAAAAGTTATGGGTTTGGTGCAGGGTTCATTAGGTGAAACTGCAGGATCTGAGTTATTCGAAAGGTCAGATTAGATAATCATAACTGTTCTCTGTGACCTCATAGGTTATTCATTTTATGCATTAGCCCTTCTGCATTTGATTTTAAATATGCTTCTCTCCCCTATACTGCAATGGAGATTATTAAATATATATGGCCAGAATTTAAAATTCCATTCCCTGTGCTATAACTATTGCTGATCATTTCAGGCAGTGTAACCTCATTTGAAATTTCCCCAGAGAGGTTAACTTAGAAGAAAAGAAATGAGAAAGGGAAGATAAAAAACAAAAATAAAGGTTTGTATAGATTTGTTATCAACAATGAAGGCCTACCCTCGTAATTTTAAGGATTCCTATGCAACTTAGTCTCAGGAATCGGAATTTTCACTGATTGATCTTTCTCTTACGTGTCCCTTGTCTGTCATTGGTAAATGGCATCAACTCCAGTAGTTGTTAGAAGAGAGGAACCAAACTAGGCTTAGGATGTAAAGACATCTTTTAAGCTACAATTACAAATGTTAGCTTTCCTATGGGTCAGATATATCCCACATGAACATCGACCTCATTTTCCCCTACCTACCACTCACAGTTTTTGGCTCTCAGTCAATAGCAATTCAAATAAAGAACTGATAAACAGGGAAAACTGATTCAGGATCCAACTTGAGCAAGCAGAGGGAAATAAGTATGAATGTGAGCTGCAGGCTAATTTGGCCCATTATCCTTTCTTGCTTACTTCTTGCTATTCACCTTTCACATATTTATCCTGAATGTCCTTACAAAAAGCAGCCTCTTGCAGCCTTGATTTCAGTTTACTGTCTCTAACATTTGGTTAACATTCTCCATGTTGTACTATGATTGCACTCCAGTTCCTTCCCCCACATGCTACTCATCAACCCAATTTATTGACTCATAGAGTTACTAAGGAGATGCTTATCAAGCAGAATAAACACTCCTCTGCTTGCCAACTGGTACTGTGTAAATTGGCTTTGCTTCAGTGTCCAGCCATATTTTAACAAACCCTTGACAGTGCCTCAAAATGCTTTGCTTTGTGTTCTGATTTGCCAGCAGAGAACATTTCTAGTGGCACAAAGGAGGTCTGTATTTTAAAACCTTTTATTTTTTTTAGTCCTGATTTCAATACTTGTGTGTTTTCATGCTTTTTCTCCAGCCTAACTCATTGTAGTCGCTAGGAAAACATTTCGCATAACTTCTTATTACCGTGCTATCCAACATCATTAAATTTGTTCACTGGTGCACATATGTAAATGTATTTTGGTGCAATGACTATTACTGGATTGACCTGGCAACCAAGTGTTGCAATAGAGCTGAGCAATTCTGAGTTACTGAAGTATACAGGCAACTTAGGAAACCTTTTTACTCTAGTATGTTGATGGACTGTTGCTGCGAAGTTTCTATAGAAGCATTGTGTGGATTGTGTGCATGTATTGATACGTTTCATAATCAACTTTGTAAACTCTGCGTACTAAAAGGACAAGTGAGTTATTCCAATGAGCAGTGTGCTGTGCCATAATCTATATGTACTCTGGGGATTCAACAAGGTTTTTCTAAGTATTTCAGTGCCCAAGCTCTGCCATGCATCAAGAAATCATATCATAATATTGAGAGTCATCTAATGTTTGCATTGTTCCAATACTTTCATGTTCTTCTAAAACACAATCACTGGATTCTTCACAAATCAGAGGACACAAAGTTCACTGGCACCATGGGGCTGTAGAAAGCCCTTTTCTTTCTCCCTTTTTCTTTCGTTCTTGTAACACAGCTGTTTATACAGAAGGGAGACAATGTTGAGTTTGTTAACAGCTGGCAGTTAGTAGTAATTTATTATGGACTGGGTCTTGAAATGGCCTGATCTCCTTGACGATGAAAAACCAAAAGGCTGTGTTTCTTTCAAAATCTTACTTTGGGTCTAGAAGTGGAGTTTGAAAGTGTGCCAATTCCAGACTCATGAAAGCTGCATAGAGAGAAGGGGGCCAATTCCTCAGCTTCTGCTTAAAGGAAAATGAGCTTCGTAAGACAGGATTTGTTTCCACCTATTAACATCACGACCCATCAAAATATCAGTCTTACTCAGACTTGGCATATCTCTTTTCCTGTCTTTTGAGACAATAGAATCCCAGGAAATATACTCCTCATAATAAATGGTGGCATATAGTATGTTAGTGGGAATCAGCTCAAATATTCCAAGGAGAAAAGGTGGAAAAGGTTCTATAGACATGTCCCAGAACAAAGGTTCATGAAGAAAAGGGGAATAAGGATAGCAGAAAACAGGAGTAAAACTATTCAAGCCCAAATGCATTGAGCAGGATTGTTAACCTACGAGAAAATGACCCCTCCAAACTGACTTGATGGATGGATGGATAAAATTCTGACTATCTTTTACTTCAAATCCTCTTCTGGAAATATTTTCTTTCCTGAAACAGTTTCCTAGTGCTACAGGGGAGACGCTGGTGGTGTAAAATTAGCAAGGTGCTTTGCCAGCACACAGCCCTCTGTTGCATTCTCCACTTCCCAGCCATGGAGCTGAGAAGTTCCATGGGGCTTGGGAAAGCACTCCTGACACAGCAGCCAGAGTGGAAGGACCACACAGATCCCTCAGTCACAGCATAGGCAGCACAAAGACAGCAGCTCCATACTGTTTGCACAAACAGGAGGGGACAGATGCATTTTCTACTCAAATAAAGGACTGTACAGAGGGAAGAGACTGAACAGGTTTCAGAGTAAAGTGCTGTTAGTCACAGAGATGATAGGAGGAGTACATCTGAGCAACTGAAATTGCAAGATAATAACTATCAGGCCTAACACAGAGGTTATCCCCGGTATAACCTATATTTTAATTGGACAATTTTTGAGCAAATAAGGTTACTGCAATTGTAAAAAGATATAAGGAGAAGAAAACTTGTGGAATTGCCTAAAAAATATATTCTACACACTGGGACCCGAGAGCATAATTCAAATAATGTTAAAGAATGACAGGAATACACATACTAATAACTATGTATTTAAAGTCCTTTGATGAACAATTTGACACTTATTTGTGTTTTACCCAGTAAGTTGTGAGAAATACAGGTTTCTATAGGCAGAGATGACTTTATTGAATCAGAGCACTAGTCCTTCTGCATCCTGAGCCCCCATACAGCAGAAATAACACATTGCTGTGGATAATCTTAGTATTCATTCCGGCAACAGCAAACTTCCAGTGAAGAACACTTACGAGGAAGGTCAAGGGAGTCTTCTGTCATCGCATTAGTTCTCACACTCTTCCCTTCCTCACTTCCTCTTCAGTTCCCTCAGAGGCAAAGACTGGAGATGTTGCTCAGGTTACTCAGCAGGTGCACTGTGGTGCTGTGACGCAGAGTCCTGGCCCACAAATCACCCAATGCAAAGACCCTACTTCATCACATGCTAATCTTGATGGTACTCTCTGTAGGAGCTGTCAGAACTGCATCTGCCCAAGTCTCAGGTTTGTGAGTGTTCTTTGCTTTGAGATCCAAAACCCCCAGACACCAAAGGGAGCTCTCAAAGCATTCATTCACTTCTGTGCTCTCTGTTCTTATTTACCACAGTTGCTATAAGGCTGCTACTGTACCTTTGTGCTTAACATTTAAATTGACCTCTTCTAACCTGCAAAACTCTCCACAACCCCTTTGCTATTAGGTACCAATTAATTTATCAATTAATCAATCAATCAATCATTTCTATTAATCTTGTAAGTAGGTGTGGTGCTTCACCTAGACCTCTAAGTACTTATTTGCCCTCCAATGCAGTGGAATAAAAAAGGTAAATTAGTCTCAAACAGTCAAAGCAGCTCTTGCCAGAGTACAAACCTACTCTTGTTGAGGTCAGCAGGAGTTTCAATGATTGAAAAGAAGAGGTGGGAGCTCTGTAATTTTAACATCCAGTAACAACAGCGGGATTTTGCGGTCATGTTCTCCAGTATCTTATGCAGGATCATACCCTTACTGAATAATTTCAGTGATGAACAGGCTAGTATTTCTTAATTCCACCAAACAAATCCACATTTGGCTTTTTGTCCTTTGCCATGTCACAACTCCTTCAAGTTGTATTTCATGCATCCTCAAATTTTGTTCTCCAAATCACTTATTGCTTTTCAAAAACATAGCCTAAGATATTGTTCTGTTTACAAAGGTGCTGGTTTTACCCTTGTAACTATCAGTGGCACATGAATTCAGTGATGCTCGCTTTACACTGGGATGAGCACAGAGACTCAGGCCTGGAGGCCACAAAATGTCTGGCAAAGTATCAGTTCATGAAAGCAATTTGTTATAATATCATACAGAATAAATTATGGCTGACATATCTGCTGGAGCTATTTTTAAAGGAAATAATTCATAAAGCCGAGAGGTGTGAAGCAGTGAACATAATCTACATTGACTGGGGGAAAAAAAAAAATCTGTACCTCAGAGGAAACACAGGGTTAGCAACAAGCTCAGAGAGCATTGTTCTGGTCACGATAAAGATCTGTCTGAAGGGCTTTGAGCTGGTGATATCACTGCTTTGGGAGGAAACAGCTTAGCGAAGATGATAAATGGAGAATTACACAGCTTCATTTTTCTCCCCACTTACAAATGACTTAATCATGCTGACAGGATCTCCACTAATTTCCACCCTATATAGAGTACCTTATACTGAAGCCAAGCAAGTGTCAGTCTACTAACTTAGCTTTTCCCATTCATTATATTCTCATGTGTCATTTGTATAGATTGCTGTTTGAAGCATCTGGCAATTTGGAATTATTGTATTTAAAAAAAAAAAAAAAAGAAAAAAAAGCAAAGAAAATTACTAATTTTAAAAGTGAAGTAAGTCTTAGGCCTCAAGGCCAAAGGCAGCAGGTAGGACTTGGTGTTGTCTCTAAATACAGCAGGAGGATGTGGTGGATTGGAAGGCGGTTAGAATTCAGATGGTAAAAGAGTAGTTTCAGCTGTCATTTAAATCAGCATGAGCAGCACCTAGATAGGTGAGGGTGGAAATGGATCACTGGGCCAGAATCTCTTCTCATTCCACTGCTAGAGATCAAGAATAATCTGTTTTTATTTTGTACAAAATTGGTAAGGGAAGAAATATACTCAGTGAGAAAGTGTCTGGGTGTTACCTGAGTGTCACAGAAATCAAAGACAAATGGGAGCACAGTGTGGCTCATACGACAAGAGGAAGAACAGAAATGAGAAGAAATTACTTTATTTCTCAGCAGAGGATGTAAGGCCATGTTCTGGCTTATATGAGCCTCTAGGGAAAAAAGTCCAGACTCAGACAGACACACTGTCATGCCTGGCTAAGGCCAACAGAGTGTCAGAGGGACTCCACAAAGGCAGAAGAGGGCACAAATGAATATGCAAAAATGATGACAGGGCTCAAAGGGATGAATCACAAACGGAAGCTGGAACAACTGTCACTACAATATATTCATGCATTGTGTCATGGCCTAATGTCAGAAAGTAATAAGGACAAAATTATAAAATACCAATTTAACACTGTAAATGAGCTAAACAGTTTAGAAAAGGGTTTTAAAAGTCTTACGCTACTAGTAAAAATACCTTAACAGATGCATAAATGCACCTTGGGATGAATGCATTATGCATTATGGATTCAGGGCTGTCATTATAACCCTCATAATCACTTTTTCCCTTGGTCATGTGTTGTACATCTGTGACTTGTTGGCAAGATATTTCAGTGAGAGGAACTTGCAATTTTAGCTAATCTTTTCTCTTTGTAGAGCTTGGCTATTGGTTTGCTCTTTCCATGCTTCTGAATTTCTGCATTACAATCTTTTGACAGCATATGCTGCAAAGTGCTTTTTAAAAAACCATTTCAGTATCCATAAATAGAAAAATGAGACCATAACCGACAAAAGAAGTCAGCTCTATGGTCTCATTTCAGACAGCGTAAATCCCAGCACTACTAAAGGTATAAATATCAAAATATGATGAACCACAGAACATAAAAAACCCTTCAGCAGTTCTGAGAAGGTTCCTCTGCTTTTAAATTTGTCTGATAGTCCAGAGTAGAAACTGGTATCTTCTTCTGGCAACATCTCCGGTCCTTTCCAGTGAGGAGACAGCATAACATAAGTGATAACTAGAATACATAGAGCAAGCCTCCACTTTCCATTGAAAGTTGAGCTCTGAGATGTCAGCAGAGGCGAAAAAAAGCACACAGCCATTAGTGGAAAACATATTTTTGCAGATATGCCACCATGAGTTCTGCACTGCAGCCAAAAGCATTGCTAACAACTCCCAGGCGTATGTTGTGACAGCACGAGGAGAAAAGACTACAGAGAATAAGATGACTTATCTGTCCATGATCTGTTTCCCTCTCCAGCACTGGGAGATCTGATAGTTTTGAAAGTACCTTCTTACAATCAGCGATGTCAACATCATAGCAATATGCACTATGATTTTGAACACTGCAGCGTATGGACCTCTCTCCTGGATATGGTTTGAACATAAAGATGCAGCTCTTTTTATTGATCCATTTTACTAGTGTCCAATCAAGCTAAAGAAGAAATGAAGCACACTTTTATTTTTATCAATAGCCTTTCTGTGTTACTTCTGATGTCTAAATAATCCATCATTACATGTGTTTAGGGATAAGCAAAATATGTAGAAATCTATCACAGTGGACAACCTAATATGCCTGTATGGGAGTCAGAAAGAATGTGTTGGTCACATAATTATACAATTTTATAAAGGCAAACACTGCTCAAAAGTCAAATACTGTTCAATTTTAAAATGGTTGTGATGAACAACTATCCATCTTCACCCAGTATTTTTTGGAGAAAATTAAATGGTTAATAGAGAGGGTAGCAAAATTTTCCTAGAAAATACATTAATTCTGGTGCTATGTGAACTGTCAGTTCCTTGACATGCTTGGCAAATTTAATTCAGAAGGTGGGATTCAGTTCACCTAATGCGCAATGTCAGCTGTAAGCTGGCCATTCTACGTGCTCTTTGTAGACAATGGAAGTAAAGAAAGGAATTTTAGGACATGACTGATGTGATGGTTTTAAGGCATCTGCTTTCAGAGAAGATGAACTGAACCACAGAAGTCTTCATTATCTACGAAAGGAACCCAGAGAACAAACCCAGAAGTAAACACCTCCTTTGGAAACAGGATAGCCTTTAGTTTCCTGTCCTTCCTGCTTCATATGAAATAAAAGCATCTCATAAAGTTACAAAGAAAAACCCTTTCTGAATACTAGCATCCATAAAATAACAAATCAATAATAACATTAGATAATCTCAGACTGTTTTCAGAGTAGGCAAATATACCTATTCCAGTTTTTCTGAGAAAAGTGTGAAAAAATCCATCTATGGTGGTCATGCAGAAGGTCAGTGCTGGAAGCAGAAACAAAAGCCAAGTCTCCTGCTTGGTTCCATGTGCTCTTTCAGCTCAACAAACCTGCCTTTAATTTTTGTGTTCTAGTTATGAGCTTTATATCTCTAGTTAATCTTTCTGAACTTTTCTGAATGTCTCCGTAGACAGTCTCTGAGGGCACATTATTGGCCTTTCCCACTGATGTTTAGAGCTCTGAATACAATTGCATCACCTCTCCTTTTCGCCTTGTAAGGCATCACCATCTCCCACATCTGCTTTTCAGGCAGTTTGGAGAGTTGTCCCACCTACTCCTTTCTGCAGCAGAAGCTCAAGTACAGTTTGCCAAGAACATTGACATCTACAGAGCTGATTACATCATCAGTCTCTCTGGTCCTCTTTTGAAACAAAAAACTGGATACCAGAGACCAGATACTAACAAAAACGAAAAAACCAAACCAAACCAAACACAGGCAAGCACACACACACACACACACACACACACACACACAGACTTTCTGAAGTCCTTGCTGGCCAAGACAAGTTTTAGGAACATAAATTTCAGAAAACTTTCAAAGGCTTATCAAGGTTACTGACTTGAAAAGTTGTATTCACAAACATGGGATTTTTTAGAAAAAACCCTCCAGAAACAGAATACATTATTTTATTTGAAATTTATAGAGTTTTATTATTATATGAGGGTTTCTTAGTCAGAAGCCTTGACACAGATCTGAAGCAATTCTCTGAGACATACAGCTTCATGAGCTGTGCCAAAGAGATTCTGGGGATTTACAGTGTACACCAATTTTAAT
Source organism: Empidonax traillii (assembly GCF_003031625.1). NCBI lineage: Eukaryota > Metazoa > Chordata > Aves > Passeriformes > Tyrannidae > Empidonax > Empidonax traillii. The sequence goes on along the minus strand of NW_020957187.1, from coordinate 22,467 downwards.
GTAGTGTAACAATTTCTCTTCTGCTGCATAGATATGTAAACTCCACTAAATTCAGCAGTCTTCCAACAAAGATATGTGGGAGACACACACATAGAGCAAAAGATATTTAAAATCTGCCTCCAAAGCCTTTTACTGACTGGGGGATGAGGTCAGTAGTATAAAGACAGGATGATAGTGTCAGCCTCACTGCCCAAAGTGGGGGGTTGCAGTAGGACAATGAATCCACAAAAGACTTCTACCCTCCAGAAGCAATGGCTGCAGGTTGGCAGGGCACCCTACAGCATCTCACCAGGCACAAGGGGTCTGTGCTTGGGCAACTGCATCCCCTGTGACAGGCATCCCCCTGATTTCAGTGGGTATTGCTTTACATCTGTCACACCCATAGCACCTGCATGAAAAGTAAGTAGAGAGACTGTAAGCATCAAATGAAGACAAGATGAATAGAGCTGTTTTAGAAATATGGAGTTGGGGTGATGGGTGGGACCTGAGCTTTTCAAGAAAAGGTATTATTCAGAGATTTCTTAAGACAAGAAAAGGTTTTGGTCAGTATCATTCCCAGTTAATGAGACAGAGGCAAAACCAAACATGCTCCCAGTCTTTACTGTTGCATTTATAAACAGAAGGTAATTCCATTTATGGTATGTGAGTTTTTCTCTTCAGATTTGTCAACAATGTTATTACATCCAGACCTGGACAAAGTCTGCTGGAGCAGTTTTTCAAGCAAATTGAGCTCAGCATCTTGTATGTTTGACTCACACAAATCCCAGTTACAGAAGAGCTTAATTGCAGCTAGGTGATATGATGCTGAATCTAACTGATCCTTTCTTAAACCAGCTAATCTCTCCTGTCAGTTGTTTCCATGTATAAAATTGTGCTCGATTCCTGTGAAAGGAACACAAATCTCTATTACTCTCTTCCTATAAGTGAATGTTGTAGCTAGCATGGTAAGCAGTAAACCTGAATTTCCTGCACTGTCCAGATCTTTCAGAGAATCTTCAGACATTAAAGATCTAAAAGGACACTGCTTTTAGCTCTTAGCAACATAAACAGTCTAAGGATTTTGAACCACTGATTTGAGCAAGTTGAAAAACAACACTCTGTTGAAGAAGTTTTTCTTAATTCATGGGTTTGGTTCTCTCCCTTCCTCTTCAAAAGATATGAAACCTGTGAAATAACACTACTTTTAAGTAAAATAAGAAAGCAAAGGAAACTAACATTTTCAGACTTACTTTCCTGAGACCATACTTATAATACTACAACTGTTTGAGTATATATCTTTTATATCTGTCTACCTAAATAAAATTGTTGAAAAACAGTGGATTAGAGTACAGGATGACACTTAATCTCAATTTAAAGATGGAAAAAGATGACAAAGCTCCAGTATCCCTTTTAGGTTTTTCCAATGATTTAGTAAGCCACTGTTTAAAAATATTATATCTAATGATATATGAAAATAAGTCTCTTCTGTGGAACTTCATGTGCTAAACCAATATAAAATGGACAAATTAAATCTAAAAAAAACCTTACTGTGAGGATGTACAGATTTTGAAGGTCCTGTTCTAAAAAATGCCAGATTTGTTTGCCAAGATGGAAAATACGTTTTTCTAATTTTAATGCCTGTGGGGAATCACAAGATTGTTAAGTCATCACAACAGACTCCTAAGCCTGTCTGACATAGTTGTCCCTTTAAAAAGTTAGGATGATGAATTTAAAAAATGCAATACTAATGGCAAACCACATCACTCTAAAACTTGGGGTAATATCCTAGATCCTGAGGGTGGATTTGTCGTTGACTTCCATACATCTGTTTCAACAGTGGTACAAAGAAAGGATCACAATCTGGCTTCTCTAACAGTCATAGTAAGAAATCAAAATGTTCATTTTACTTCCATTACAAATATTTCACAAACTCTTAACACACAAGTCAAATGTTCCCATGGGCATTCTGATTCTCTGTGCCCTTCATCTCTGAAAATAACTTCTGTAAAAATGACTTTGTGAATTAATTGTTTCTCGCTGTTGCTTTTAATAAAGAATCAGAAGTTAAAATTATTCAAGAGCCATTCAAAGTTGTTTGAATAACAGTAATTTTTGTTGTTGTGTAGCATAAGTCCCAGAAAAGTCACATAGATGCATGAGGAACCTGGTTGAAATTAAATGCTCTATCATGCAGCTAGACAAGAGCATGAAACACACAATGACCTTGAATCTTCTCTGTTTTTTTCTAGAACTTATCAGTTATCCCTTTTCCAATATAAATAAAATAAAATCTGTGTCTAAAAGTGTTTCTCCAGAACTTTAACTTGTTAGACCCCATTTTAAACAAACCTCCTTTCTTAGTTATTTCAGTTTGGGCCATAACTCTTTATAACAGCACTTTTACATTCTGCAGTTTAAAAGAACTCATACAAAAGTATTTATACCATCTTCCATATCAAGAATGTCAGGATAAAATTTCCAAACAGAGTCCATCACATTTTAATATTAAAAATCAATTGAAGCATTACTACCATGATAACCAGACTGAGGTCAAGGATACTGTCAAGTGGGTTACTACTCCTAAGCAAGTTTATCTGAAATTTCTGAACACTATATTGGGTCACCTTAATTCCTTAATATAAGTGATCAAACATACAAGAAGAAAACAACTAAATATGTGTGGTCCCAGATGGAACCCATGCCCCACTCAGCCACTCATTCATTCTCCCACCAGCAGGATCAGGGAGAGAATTAGAAGCATAAAAGCTAGAAAACTCGTGGGTTGAGATAAAGACAATTTAATAGGGGAAGCAAAAGCTGTGCACACAAGCAAAGAAAAACAAAGAATTAATTCACTGCTTCCCAATGGCAGGCAGGTGTTCAGCCACTCCCAGGAGAGCAGGGCCCCATCAAGCATAATGGTTACTTGGGAAGAAAAACATCATCCCTCCAAATTCTCTCCCCCTCCTCCTTCTTCCCTACACTTTATATACTGAGCATGATATCATATGGTATGCAATATCCCTTTGGTCAGCTGAGGTCATCTGTCCTGGTTGTGTCTCCTCCCAACCTCTCATTCAACACCAACTTCCTTACCAGTGTGGCTGTGCAAAAAGCATAAAAGTCATTGACTCTGTGTAAGCACTGCTCAGCAATAGCAAAAACATCTCTATATTAGCAGCCTCATATTCAGCACAAAGCAAAAACATAGCCCCATACTAGCCACTGTGAAGAAAATTAGCTCTACCCCAGCTGAAACCACCACAAATGGGTTTTTACAAAACAGCAAACTGTCAGAAGAAAGGCAGACAAAATAGTAAGAGTTAAAGATGACTGTTTTCATAATCCATATTATGCACATTATTATTAAACTCACAATTGTCTTTTTGAAGAGTAATGGGATGTGTGAAAAATATACATGAAATAAAAAGTAAGTTTGGAAAAGGTGATGCACCTACCCATGTATTTCCTAATAAACTGGTGATACAGCCAAATATGTAGAGTGGGAGAGACTGGGAATTTATATCCAAGTCAGCCAAAGGGATTTGAACTAGACTCTTCTCAGAAGAATACCGTAGCCACCTTCTGGAATCTGAAGTATGTTAAGGAATCACTATTTTTTCTTGGAGATGAATTACAGCACATTAGTTACATGGCCACATATAGCAGCGAGCAGTAGCAGTGCATAGTAGGTTCGTGATATCTGTAGGCCTTTATAGAAGGGAGGTCTAGAATCTGCTCTCAAAATATTCAGGTAAGTTGTATTCAATAGTTGCTCAAGCACAGAAGCAGTCCTGGAAGCAGAATCCAGACTCCTACTGAGGGCTTCTGCTTGCTGTCTGGCTCCGTGAGCCTTGCGTTTATAACAGAATCTGTGAGTTGCATCTTGTTACATAGACCTGCATTATGAGGAAATGTCTGAAGCACAGTTTTCCTTTTTCAGTGAAGTATTGTCTCTAGTCAGATAGTATTACATGAAAACTGGGGGCAGAGAGATAAAGCTTCCACATGGAAATATGACTGTTTACAACTCTGATTTGTGTGTATAGGTCCTGGAGAGAATATTGAGTTCAGAAACAGAAGTTCTAGGAGTTTTCTCCATCACTCCTCAAACTGGCTTCTGAATCCTGCTGCACAACCGATGTTTAACTGTATAAATGTGTATAAATCACACATGTATAAATCCTGTGTTTTCTCAACCCCAATACATTAATAACCAAAATTACCATGAGGAAATAAGTTAGGGCTGGTTCCATGCTCTTCTGGTTCTTACTATGGTCATTTTATTTTATAAAAGAAAGAGGAAAAAAGTGAATGAAGGCAAGGAAATGTTGCAAGTGGCATTTTAGAGTTAATTTGGTTTAGGAGTGTTTTATATTCACAGCCACAAAAGATGATCTAAGGGGCACGCAGTGTACAGTCAGTCTGGGATGTCTGGGGAAAGGAACCCTAAAGGGCAGGCAACAAATGAAACAGTGACCTAAGGAAGCATGAGGACATGGCAGAGCAGCTGCCTCGGGGCAGCCCTCATTTGTGAGCAGCACAGCTTGGTCACTGCCTCATTAGCAAGGCAATTGGAAACAGAAAAACAAAACCAACACACACAATGATTGCTGCTTACTAACTATATACCTTCTGCCTGGCTTCAATGAGTCACTTTGGCAGTCATGAAAGTGGCAAAGGGAAGGGACATGACAGTAACAAGAATATAACAAGAGAGGAGGCAGATGCCACTCCCTCCTTTGCAGTTTATGACCAATTACAGGATTTCCATAGTCTCCGTGAGGCAATTAAAGAGTTATGCTTCAGTGCCCAATTAATATTCACTTGACATCATCAGTTTACCAACATCTCAGAGAAACAGCCCTCTTGTCCCTAGTCTGAAGTAATTGTATTAAAACACAATAGCCACAAAAGAATCATCCTAACAACAAAAACAAAACTGAAAAACCCAAACAGAACTGAAAATGAGAGCTTTCTTGATTTGGAAGGATATTTTTCCCCAGTATCTTTAAAAACAATGAAACACTGGAAAACAAAAAGACTGTTTAGTAGAGTACAGTAAGAATATTTCTGTGATGTAAACATTATTTGGAAAACAAACCAAAACAAAATGACTCACTGTAGCTTAACTAGTCAAAGCTTTCAGATATATTATAGAGGGGAGGGGAAGGGAAAATCTTACATAAACCACACTATAATTCATTTAAAGACTTTATTGACTTGCACTTGATTAAGAGAAGTTCATGAGACCCAATTTATTAGTCCATATTCCACAATGTCCTATTAAGTCACATGGTAAGTTTTCCTCCCAATACTGGGAAACAGGACAAAAGAAGCAATGGTTATGGATTAATTATACCATAACTCTTAATTCTTTCCCATTTTTGAAGTGTCCCTCTGGTCCATCTGATTGTGTTCATCTCTCTCTGCTGAGCCTGGAGTAGCTAAGCTTGAGTAAGGCTGCTGCTATAGGCATCTCCATCAGACATCGAATGGTGGGCAGAACCAGTCAGGGATGCAGAGCTCACTGAGAGCATTTACAGGGTATTTTAGTCTAGGCAAACTGGAACAGCAACTATTCCCATCCTGTCTCACTATGGATGAGACTCCTAACAGAAGAGCCCTAAAACCCACTTTCACCATGTTAAACTTGCAGTTTAACATCCAGTATAGGAAGTTTTCCTGTGTGAAAGCCCTGATTAATCACTCTGAGATTTTTGAAGGGCTAGAGCTGCTTATTATTTACTAATTAGTGGGCTACTGATGTTCTCAGGTTGCCTGGGTTACGGTTAGGTTTATTGTTATTGCAGGGTACTGCCAAGATGCTGTTATTGCCAAGAACAGTCCCCAGTTTGAATAAGCAGAGCCTCTTGGTGCCTAACTCCCATTTAACCCAGCAAGGTTGTACCAGTGAGTCACCCTGTACCAGTTAAAGAGGCAAAAAACACTGATAGGTCTAACTCAGCACAAAACAGACAACTTCAGGTCCTCTCTTTAGCATTTCTTTAGAAAGGTTGACAGGGTATCTTTCAGCTCACATTCACATCTGAGTGCTGCAATCACTGGCATAGAGGCAGGGCTGGGTTGTGTCCCTTATTAATGCCTGTTGAAACAGGGCATCTGAAAACATAAAGAAGTCAGAGGTTCACAGTGAGGGAACATGAGAGCAATGCAACTGGGAGACCAAAACCTGCAGACAAAGGAAGTCCCTGGCAGAGGTGATTACAGAGCATTCCTTCAGTTGGTTTACATTTCATCCAATGAATGTCTAATAAAAAATGCATAAGGCATCCAAGACAAATGGGATTCTGGGATTCAATGGGTTTTGAGAGGGAGTTAGTGATTAAGCCACAGATATATGCCTTTTCTTCCTCTTGAGCTATTTTTCTGACCCTGAAAATCTTTCATTCTCTGCTGTGAAGTGTCAGGGGTTTTATATGAGTCGTAGAAGTCTGCTCCTCTCCCTCCCATTCCTTCTCTCTCCCACACTTCCATGTAGTTTAAAAGCCTGTTGCTCTAAGGCTCTTTTCAGGGAAAGGAGGGACACTGGTGACAGTATGGGCATTTAAATAAAAACTGAGTCCTACTTCTGTTGAAAAATTTATGAGGAAAGAATGAAGCGAACCACTACCCAAAGGCTGTGAGAGAAATTTTTATAAAAGCCCCCATTAATACCACATTCAGGAACATTCCTAAATCCATGAGAGAGGTGAGCTTTCAGTTCAGCATTTCTTGTACTCAATATATTTGTGTAGTCTATGAGGAGTCTGAGCCTGGTAGAGAAAATAAAAACTAGAGAGAATAATGTTCTCCACAAAGTATTTCCAAAAGGAAAAAAGATCATATTCTTGTCTCTCTCCCTGTGAATTTGTGTGTAAAACACAGGAATTATAGAGGAAATGGAAAAAATTAGCTTCACCTGGCTGCATTGCTTCCTTTCTAGTAAGGCATTGAACCATTGCGTGTTGGATGTCATGGTGTCCACAAAAATGTTGCACAGTTGCAGATATTTTTTTATATGATTTAAAGAAAACAAACAATTAAACAACTCCAGAAACCATAAAAAACAGCATAGAAAACGTAGAAGCAGAGGACCTGACCTAGCAAGCAACCAGGTGCAAAATCATCACCATCTCTCCTCAGTTTTCACAGGTTTCCAGAGTAAGTCAACAAGTTAGCCTCTGAAGGACCAGGAGAAAGATATTAACCCTCCCCCCTTATAAAGAAGGGAAGCTGAGGAGAATTCAGAGAAAACACTTAAGGCACATTTTCCTTCCAATTTTTGGAATTGTAAGTAAATGGCAAGTAAATGAAAAGTGTGTGTGTGTGTGTGTGTAGGGGAGGGAGAGATCAGATAAAAATTGTTCAAATAGAATGTCTTCTCTGGTAACAAGAGAAGGAAAAAAATTCTTGGGAGTTTAGCTGATTTAAATGTTGTGCTGGTTTTGAGTGGGATAGAGTTCATTTTCTTTATAGCAGCTCATATAGGGGCTGTGTTTGGATTTGCGCTGAAAACAGGGTTGATAACACAGGGATTAAATACAGCCAAGGCCTTTTCTGCCTCATGCCCCACTCCACCAGTGAGGAGTCTGGTGGTGCACAAGTGGCTGGGAGGGGACACAGTCAGGACAGCTGAGACTCCAACTGACCCAAGGAATATTCCATACTCTCTGTTGTCATTCTTAGCATATAAAGTTGCAGGAAGAAGAAAGAAGGAGAGTACGTTCAGCGTGATGGCATTTCTCTTCCCAAGTCACTTTTATGCATGATGGAGTTCTATTTTTCTGACAATGGCTGTACACTCTTATGGCCCATGGGAAGAGGTGTTTTGCTTTGTGCGCACAGCTATTGCTTTGCTTGGTTCAGTGTCTTTATCTCAACACACACAAGTTTTCTCACTTTCACTCTTCTGATTGTGTTCCCCATCCCAGTGGTGCAGGACTGAACGAGCAGCTGCGTAGGACTTGGTTGCTGGTTGGGGTTAAACCACAACAACTCTCATTGGGTGAAAGGGAAGTTCATTGGTTAACAGAGGTTCAGAATTTGCCTCATTCATATTTATTTGAAGAGACTGATATTCAAATAAGCCTTTAGATAATGTGGTCGGTTTGGGTTTTTTCCCCCCAAACTGGGTTTTCAGTTTGTTTCCTTCTTTTCTTCATCACAGAGGAAGAATTTATTTTCTTGGCTGTTATTCTTCTTTGAAGAACAGCTGTGAGGAGCAAGAGGAGGAACAGATTGGCAACATTTGTCAGTACTCATCTGCCTTTATTTATCTCTTGTGGCCCTGTTTTCTGTATTATCTTCAATTTTGTTTTTTGGGAAATGCTCTGAGTTTTCAAAAGAGGTTTCAGTTATGACTACACTACAACCGTTTGGTCAGAAAAGTCATACATGTCTGAGTTTTGAATTTATTCTGAACTTCCTAATCCTTCGTGAGATAGTTTTGGGTGATGCTAATGCAGCAACTCATAAAAAGCTCTTTAGCTTCCCCATCTTCCATTTTTAAGAAAAAAAAGTTTATAAAGGTTGAATGTTAGTGAACTCCTAAGGAGTTATTCCCATCAGAAAGTATTGGCACCATGCTCCAGATCCTTTACTGTGCTGAAACATGAAATAGAGCCTTACATAATTCTTTCAATGAATTGCAACTTTTAAAGGTTTTATTATTTAACACTTCAAAAAGACTGTTGACCTCAAATAATCAATTTAAGAAATGCATACATCATAACTTCGCATTCATTTGAGCTCCTTTTCAGCAGATTTTCAGGAAAAAAAATAAATTATGAAATACATTAGCTGAGCTTTGGTCTATGCTCTTTTTTGTCAATCTGAATATGAATGTAATGACAGACTCTCTGTTCTCTTGTTTCCAAGAGGAAATCAGTATTACACAAGTCACAATGCAATGTGCCAGTGTTTATATCTTCTTAAAAACTGTAAACTGCTTATCCACTTAAGTTTAAAACATTGGCTGGCCATGTATAATGGATGTAAAGGATGTATGAAGAGTGTCCTGTGTGGAGAAATCACTTAAAATAAATTAAAACTCAGCCTAAATCTGAAAGAAGATGAGTAAATATTAGTATAGTTATATTAAATGTATAGTGTGAAAATCTACAGCTGTAGACAGTGACTCACAGGCAGTTCATTTGTGTACTTAACCAAACTGAAAAATCAAAGGTAAAAGAATGCAACCAAATGCACAGTGAGATGTTAATAGTTTATGTTGCTGCAAAACCACATACGAGCACACTGAGCATGCAAAAGCTTTTGTTTACACTTAAACCCCATTTCTCCCTGCGTGTCTAAAAACACTAACATTCTTTACGGATCTTTTCATAGTGTAGAAAGATATTGATAAAAAGGTTAATGCTGGAATGAGGAAAGACAGAGAAGGAACTACTGAACTCTCAGGATACCCAGTTGTCACTGAAGGTTGGAAGCATCTCAGCTAGTTTCCAGTACATACTTGGTAAATCACTAGTTTGAGTCAGGATCCCTCCATAAACAACTGTGTTAGAGTGGTGCTTCCTGAGGACAGTTCATGCTTCCTACAGCCAGTGTCACCATGTGATGAGGGGAAAGAAGAAAAGCTAGTGGAAATGTCAGACAATGAAGATGCATGACATCCCACCCGGATGCTTCGGGGAGAAGGCTTGCTCATCCTGAGAAGTGCAGCAGGAAAAGGTATGCAAAAGACAACACATCAGAGAATGTGTGGCAGATTATGGATGTGAGGAGAATATGGTGAAATGGGGGGAAGAATGAAATCAAAGGATATGAAAGAAGGTGGCAGAGGTGGATTACTTCAGAGAGAGAACATGAGAACCTTTTACATCAAAGGAAAAGGAGGAGTCAAAGGCAAGATGTTGTCTAGAAAGAAAAAGATCAGATGATATTATTTTATATACATATGTATATATATAAAAATATTTATGTTATATATACACACACACACACACATACATATATATATATATAAACTTTCCTTCTGGGAATATTCTCAAGTCTCTTCAGAAAAGCCTTTGTCACAATATGGTGTGAATGCTAAAAATAAAATCTGATAGAAAAGTCCAATAGCACACATTTGCAAGGTTCCCTTCCTACTGCTTACAGGGAGGAATAAAATGTGGATGGGTAAAGGATAGGGAATTTTGAATAAAATCAGGATGTAGACTGATCTAAGTGACTCTGTTTTCACACACTATCAGGATAAATCTTTGATTGTTTTTCTATAAAATTCAGAATTATGACCACACTGGCTTCACTAGTGTATTAAAGTACTTTTATAACTGTATTATGTTGCCTTCAGTGATGCTTTCCATGTCATAGACCTCTTCTTTCCATATTACTTTTCTCATTCTTTTCTGATGCTGACTGATGATGAAATAGCACTAACTATAACCCCCAACAGTCATTTTGTAACTACTTACTCACTCAGAGGGGCCATATGTTTAAGTCCTGGTGCATAATTATTTCTGTTTTAAACACAGTAATAGAGATATCATCTGTTTTTTAGCACTTCCAGCATGGAGGAAGTAGGCCAGGAACATGGGACTATTAAAGAATAACAAAGGAATCCATGTTAAATTGCTAATTACCTGGCACAGTATTTGTTTTCAGCTTATATAAAAATGTGATGGTATTACCAAATAATTCATAATGCCTTAGGCAAACAAGCTAACCCTGTAATATTTTGGATAATTGAAAGTGATGAAGTGGAAGACTGGAGACGTTTATTTTGAAATAACGATGTTAAAGTAAAATGCCAAAAGACAGAGAGAAATATTGGAGATCTTGAAAGAAGTGAAGAGATACAGAATTATGGATGGTCCAGAATTATAAGAACCATAAACACTGGAGCAAACAATTTAATTTAATTTTAAACTGCTCTTCAGAAACAAATTAAACAACCAAAGAACCTGTGATTGTTAGGTTTCTTAGCCTGGATATTCAGATGTTATAAATACTTTTAAACAGCACACTGTGCTTTGCACTGGAAGGCATTAATCTGCTAGATCTAAGTCAGCCTCAAAACATTAAAACTCAACAGGGCAAATTCTATCCTCAGGTACATGCCTGAACATCTTTTCAACAGAGCCTGCATTATAATAAAAAGCTTATTCTTTTCTCAGTGAGTCTGAACAAAATGCATCTTTCTTTTAAAATGTTGTAGTGATGCTGATGGAGACATATAATACACATTACAAGACTGAATTTTTTCCTTGTCAAAATGTTCATGTTATTAATAAGAGATAATTTTTGATGAGATATGTTCTTTCCCAAGCATGTGGAACTCTGCATATGCAAGATCCAATGAACAGGACCCTTCTCTCCAACATCTTGGTGGAATCAGGACAACTGCATACCACTGACATTCCTTTGAAACACCTTGGTTTATCTTTTTTTTCTTTTAGTTGTGACAACAATCCCCTGGGGAAAGGTTAGTCTAGGTGAGGAATAAGGACAGAGACAGTACCATGAAGGGGCTTGAATGTTAACCTACAGCTGCAACATGGGTTGGCTGGCAGCCACCAGCTAACTGGCTATTGTTAAAGACGAGGCAATCAGCTTGTGGGTGCTGCATACATTGACATAGATGAGTGTTTCATTTAATTTCCTTCTCTATTCTGTCTCTCAGTCAATCAGCAGTGACCTAGGTGCATAGAGTTTGGATAGCATTCCTTACGAAACTTATCACTGGCCAATATTCTACAGGAAATCACACTAGAAGTGTCAGAGCTGCAGCACTGGCATTCCAAGCCACTTGTGTGCAAAGTTGCTTTCTGCTACTCTGCACTGAACAAAGTCAAGTTTCCTCTAACAATGTAGAACAAACAGTACTCTACAAATCCCTTTTGGATATCCTATGGCAAAGAAGAACAATGGAAGGAGGACAGAACAGGCCTTCATTGTTAGGGAGTACTACACTGAAGCAAGAGGAATGATGGAAGCAATCTCTTTCCCCTTTGTCCCTGTGTTTATTAGATGAGAAAAACTAGCTACAGGCTGCTCTTCTGATCCCATAGCTTACCTCTGCATGAGTCACTATTGGAAGCAAACACTGAATACTTCATAGTTCTCCTTAAAATAGTCCCTGTGTCTAAAATTAAGATGGACCAGAGGAGGGAAAGGGTATGGGTCTCGTGTCACATCCTCTGAAAGGGTGTAGGAGAAACTCTCCTAATAAGCTAACTTTCTATCTCCATATCTGATTTCTTTTACAAGAAGAGAAGTCCAAGCTTCTTCATGTTATGTATTACTATCTTGTTGTAAAAGGGATGACTTTCAGGAAAACTAGGATAGCTTCTAACCTCAAATATTTATGGGGTTTTATATTTGACTTAAATTATTAGGGTTAAGCAAACACATATAAGGACAGTTGACCAAACTACTGTCTCAATTCAACAATACCAGTATTTCAGCATTTGAATGGGAGTTTAATGCATGACTTTATGAACACTCTAATCTTAAAATTTAATGAAGGAAAAGTTCTTCAGTAATCTGCTCACATGGGAAGTGGTGAGAAGCAATTTGCTGGATCAGCATTGAAAGCCACGAATTTTCTAGCACAGAACAGAATACTTTCCATTTTTTTTCTGGTAGTGATGTGTGGTTAGTAAATAATACATAAAGAAGAATCAGGGTTATGTTTAAAATTGCACCCTGTTATAAAAATAGAGCTGTCAAGCTGGATTGCTAAGGCTGGCAGGGGGAAGGCATTGGCAGAACAGAAGTAAAGGATTTTTGAGCAGCTGGAAGATGTTTTGTGACAAAAAGATGAACTTAACGGTTGTTTAAAAAGAGCAACAATGGTGTGAAATTAATTGGTTAGATTCACTATAGTTACAAGCTCTGGTATAAACATTACTTTCAGCTGTTAAAATGAGGATAGTGCTGCAGTTGAAACCTTGGTGTTTTCTTGCAGCTGAAACTGTGTATTGGCATGGATTACTGGCCCCAAAAGTACATTTTTTGTGTGCAATTTGCTGAGTGGTAGTCAAAGCCTCAGCAATAAGTAAATAACTATTCCATCAGAATAATGGCAAGTGACACTGCTAATATACTCCAAGACCATTCACCTCTATGTCTCTTTTTAGTAGTGCTAAAGTTGATGCTAACTTGAAAAAAGAACAAGAGCAATTCTATCCTTGATGTATAATACTGTATTTTTAGTAAAATGGGCATACTGATATCACCCAGCGGGCTGCTGGTGGAGAAACTAGAGGTCTGTTTCATACTTAGCTGTGGCAACATGCCAGTATTTTTCCTCTAAAGATACTCTTTTTTGGTGAAGATTGAGAAAGCTGCAAGTACCTGTTACTCTTGCATTACATATTGTGTAACTAAATAAAGCAATTCATACTCAAGGGCTCCAAACCGTTGATATCCCTAGTTAGTTCACACGTGGTTGGGGGGGACTGTTGCAAAGTCAGACAGTACTGCAACTGCTGGAGCAGAGCTTCAAGCTTCCTTCTTCCCCAAAGTAATACTCAGACAGTGTTTTTTTCAAGAGGGGAGACCTGGGTGATTGATAGTTCTCATCCACCCCCTTGGCCGTGTGAAGTTCTTTGGGGTATTATCCTTCATCAAAACTCAAAACTAATAAGATAAATAGAAAATTCTCAAATATTTTGTTCATGATTCTTGAACAAATGAAAAAGAAAAGGCTTATTTGAAACTTGTGTTGAAACACAAAATATTCTGAAGTGTCCTTGAGGCAGATAGAGTCCTGACTTCCCCACTGGTGAGAATTTATGGACTTTTGTGGGGGTTGCAAATTTCTTTTGCCCACAACTTCACACTTTCCCTCCGCATTCCTAAACTAAAAATAATGAGACTAGTGTCTCAATTAATGGAAAAATATTCTGTCTAATAAATTTCCATTAACAGAACACAGTTTCTCTTTAAAGCTGAACTACCCCAAGTGGATTTGCGACCAAGAAAGAAAGCTGTCTGGCTTCTTTTATGTCAAACTTCTCCAAGTTTTCCACAGAAATGCTAGTCTGCATTCACCTACGAAAGAAATTGTAGTAAACTTCTGATTATACTAAACAAGTGGATGTAGAATATAGCTACTTTTTTTTGGTGGTTACTAGTAGAAAAGCGCAGGGAATGGTCTGAACATGACAATAATTGAATGGTACTGTGTGACCTGAGGTGAATTACAGCTTCCGTTCCCTACCCTGAGACAGTGTGGAGCAAAATTTCTCCAAGGAATTTTTGGAGTAGTCAGTGAATCAGAGCTTGCAGATAACACTCCAAATTCATCAGTGACCCAGTGTTTACCAAACTGACAATTTCTAAGGTGCTAAAAAAACACAGGTTGTGTATTACACTGAAATGAGAATCTCCTCCTGAGATGATCACTTTTAAAATTTGATTATTCATGCTGCAAAACAAACTTCAAGAGAAATAAATAAGCAAAAAGTTGAGGTCACTTTACGTCAGTTGTAAATACCTGTCTCCTGAGAGAAATACAATGTGAAGGAACTCCATGTTTTGAAAACACAGTCAGCTATTCTTTCAAAAGGTCTTCATTCTTGTCTAATTTGTCAAGAAAGCATTGCTTGTCTCATATGCAGTGGCACAGTAAGAGAACTTAACTACCTTAGAACCCATTTGCACTATTGTTACCTTATTTAAAAGGAAAATATTATGGAATTTTAGTATTTTCAGGAATGGTGTGGAATTTTGTTATTTCCAAGCCTTTTTTCCTAATATTTCCCAAATTATAAACATCTGAACGTTGTTATTTGACACTAGAGAGAATATAAACTGAGCTCATTATTCCTTCAAAATACAAAGGAATTGTATTTGTATTTTGAAGGAAAGTGAGTTTTACTCACTTTCAGTTCAGATTCAGTGAGTAATATTAACGTGACACTGAATGGAATGAAATGGTGTTGTATATAACACTATATTTTATTAAAGGAGAGAAAAAAACGTTGACATTCTATGAAACACCAAGTTGAAAAGAAGCTTGGGAACACTGGTGTCTGACAGCTTATGCATCCAATTACTGATATGTCACCAGAAATACATGGGAATAAAGTAATGAGATGGCAGTTTCTGTAACAAAGGGTAACATTGTCTTTTTATATCTGGATCACCAGTTTCATACTATGTATAAATATACATTTCCCTGTTAACTTTTTTCAGTCACACAGATCACCAGATCAAAATGCAGAGTACAGTAATACAGGTGCAATGAAACTAATACCCACCTATGACTAGTTTTACAGCTACATAGGATCTTATTACAGTATTAATATCACCTTCAGGAAAATATATTTTACTTTAAACAATATAGCAA
>NW_020957187.1:4030-6824 GCF_003031625.1 Empidonax traillii | reverse complement strand
ACATTTCCCTGTTAACTTTTTTCAGTCACACAGATCACCAGATCAAAATGCAGAGTACAGTAATACAGGTGCAATGAAACTAATACCCACCTATGACTAGTTTTACAGCTACATAGGATCTTATTACAGTATTAATATCACCTTCAGGAAAATATATTTTACTTTAAACAATATAGCAAACATATGCTGCTCTGAAACTGAGACCATAATCTGACACAAAAATTACCTTGAGAGGTTTCTCATTCTGATGCTTTCGAAACCTCATTTCTTCCAGTCACATCAACCATTTGTGATTAATTTTCTCTCAAAATTTACTTAACTTTCAGTTACTCTTGTCAAATTTAAATAGGACAGATGAAACATTTAAAAGAAGCATGACAGGAGCAGTCCAATTCAAATACAAACAGTGTTTTCATAAGAAAATGAGTTTGAAGCTGTCCAGTTCAGGTCAGATTTTCAAATTCAAAAGCCCTTTCCCTGAAAAAAAAGATACCTTCATGGGCCAATTCTTTTTTTTTTTGTTTGCGGGACACCACAAGTCTCGAGTATATTTAGATACATAATCAGTTAAGGTGCCTGAGAGCAAAGAGAGGGTAGAAGGGTCCCTAAAGCGGATCCTCTCCCTTCATGGCTTTACATTTTATGCATTCCAGCTCCAGGCCATCAGCTATACTGTGGCATTCATACAGAAATTCCAGGAAAGCAGCCAACAGGAGGTGAGGGTGCATTAAATGGTTGGGGCCATGGCACCACACTGAAAACCTCTGGGCTAAGAAGACCACAAACACAGCACTATAATGGCAGCCCAGAAAGCAACAGCTACAGTGATGATAGTCCTTCTTTTTAACAGGAAGATGATGATCTAGTGAAAAAAAGATGTTTGTATTTTTGCAAGTTTGTACATCTTCTGAAAGACAGCATTATGGGTGTGTGATGAGACTGGCAATGCTCTCTGTACCCATTCTAGTCAAGGTGTTGTACACACTATGGCACCAAGCATTTCTGAACAGACCGACAGCCCCTCTCCAGTTCAGCATGCTGGGGAGGGACTCTGTTTGTATGTACCTCTGGTCCATATTCTGCCCCTCAGATTTTCTCCTTCCTGTGGAGAAATAGCCCTGTCTGAACTGATTTGTGCTGTTAGCAGCTCCCACAGCTTCCTTGGCCCTCTCTTGCAAGACCTCTCCTTCCCTGACTCTTGAGAAGCACACATGGGGTCACTTTTCCAGAGACTGTGGTGTGAGGCTTCTCAGATAAAGTTGTGGTTTAGTATTTCTAAAGCAGTAACCTGTTCCTCCTCAACCTGGCCCTCAGCCTGCTTCCCTTCCCCACTGCCTCCACTGTCGGTCAGAGCATCCTCCAAGTGCATTTATTTCTGCTTTGAAATCAAGCAAACTTAATATGTCTTTGAATTAACAGAAGCATGCATATAAAGAAATCATAGTGTGGAATTTGGCATGCAAAGAGTTGTATCAACAATAAAATCAAAGTTCCTTATGAATAACAGGAGTTTTGGAGAAGTAAGAAGTGACGTTAAGAAATCCCGATGCAGAGTTCACCTGTGTTTGCTTGTGTTATGTTAAAGACCTCAGCATGTAAGAAGGTGAATATTTATTCCCGAAGTGTGTTTGTATATGATGTTTCCATCATGTCCATACTATAATCAAATATCCTGCATATATAAACTGTGCCATAGTATGTCGCTTGGGGCTTTTTAGAGGAATTATTTCAGATTGTCCTTTTGATGAAATCTTACAAAATTTGAAGTAGTAATTACAGAATACTAGAATTAATTTTATACAATAATTATTTGTCTGACAATCCCAAGCAGTTAACTTATTCATAAAATTCAATAAGAATTTCTCTTACGGCTTTCACTAGCAGTAATGACATACATTTTTATGCATTACTAATTTCCATGAAGAACAATAGAGCGTTATTTTATTGGCATCTAGAATTACTCCACTGTACTTTGATGTATTCTTTTCAAGAGATGATGAAAGGGGAAGCTGAGCAGTATGGATTAAGTTTCCTTCTTTTCAGACCTTACAATGTTTACTACCTCAGTAGAGTGTTAAATAGACACTTTGGAATACTCTTAAACTATTTTAATCCTTGCATCCCCTTTAGGAGAAGTGTCAAAGTCCGTAGTACATGTAATTCCTTGGGAATTTTTGCATTATAAATAAAATGTAGAAGCAATTTGATCTTCTGTTCAAAACTAGATGGATTCACTGAAGTGTTGGAAGGGGGGGGGGGGTTGCCTTTTAAAGCTGATTTTGCTATTCAGCTTTTACTACTTCTTTCACAACTTTCTAGGACATCCTATGAACAAACATAACTTCTGCAACGACACTCTATTTTTAGAACTCCCCTAGGACAGCTCAGGCATTCTCAGGAGTGTTACAAAAGTTAATTTTCTATGTAGAGGTGTGGAGGGGTCAGGTCACTGGGTTACTCCTGATGGGTGAAAGGATGCAGTACAGGAATGGAGCAGAATGGGATCAGAGAGAAGAGGCCAACCCCGGTGAGCCAGTATGGTAAGCTCAGTGCAGTGCCTTACAAAGCCATGACGTAGAGGGCAACTATGTAAGTGTCATAGTTCTGATTTTAGAAAGGAATTTTTTCTTTTCCTTTCCCCTTCTTCCCCCTCCCCCCCCCCGCATGAATGCTATTCAAGAACCATCAAGTGAACAAAAGAGTCGGCCTGGCTCTTAACGACCGAGAATTAGTCTCCTGGCAACGACGGGGGAGGAGTTGGGAAGAAGGCGGAGTTGGTTGGGAGCTCAGCTCG
>NW_020957187.1:0-3103 GCF_003031625.1 Empidonax traillii | reverse complement strand
TGTTACGTTAATACACACATACTTAATAAAGGGCTGTTATTTTTCCTTTTTCCCTTTTCCATAATTTGCTTTCCTTCAATCGGAGCCTCTTAATTTCGAATCTATAATTGCTAGAAAAGAAGGTTTGGGTCTTTTTCTCCTAATCCATCCTCAGCAAAAGACCCTTGTCTCAATTAAACTGAGACAGTAAGTAACAGATTAATCCCCTTCATCCATATTCCTTTCACCTCCACCAGCAGCTGCAATATTCCCATACCACAATCAGTGTGGGACACACAGGCACTTTTTTACATGCTGCTGCTCAAGGTTGCCTTCATCTTGTACCTAGACTAGATTGGATGGTTCTATCTGTTTCGGTTGGTGGGGTTTTTTTGGTTTGATTTTGTTTGTTGGGGTTTTTTTATGTTATTTTTCTTTTTTTAATTTGATTTTTCTGTCCTTGTACAGTACACAAACATTAGTTTGAACTACTGAACTCTTATTTCTGCTCCTGCTGGAAATCTTTGCCAATGGGCAGTGTACAGCCTGTGTGAAAGCACAAGTTCTATCCCACACATGCCACACCCTGCAAACCCAGGATACTAATCTATTGCTACAACTATATCAGTGTAACCAAGACCATAAATAGTTTACTGGCCTATTTGCTGTCGTAACTTATGCAGTATTTGGCACACAGTACATCTAATTATTCAGCTAATAGATAATTCCCTAATGGAATCACAAAGCAAGAGCATTATGAATGTTCAGAATTCTTTTCCTTTTCTGCCTAGTCGAGACACATCAAGTCATCCTCTTAAGTGTATTCTGCTTCTGTTAGGTATTTAGGTCAAAACAACTGTTTACTTTATGTGCCTATAATTGCTATGAAATATGCTGAATTGCTAGTCACATTTCTCACAGTCAGGAACTGAGGGCCAAATTCACTGCCCTTGCCTGGAAAGATGTCACCCCAGAGTAGATATTACCTATTGCAATTATTTAAACTGAGTAATAATGACAACCTTATAGCTTCAGACACAGATGTGTATTCCTTGGGGGATGCATCAGTAGTCTGGATTCCCGATTCAGAAGTGAAAGTACCCAAATTATCATTCTATAAAAGCTGTGTCTGAACTATCTTTAGCAGATTGCTTGCTGGAATCAGGGCAGGTTAAAAGATGTTTCATGAATCGCTGAGATCTACTTTCTTCCTTTGGCAGTAAGGAACCTTTTAACTTGAAAATATCATATTAGATCAGGAAACCCAAAAATAAACTAAATATTTTGAGCTACTTTCTTATTCTCTGACAATAGAAACAGAATTTTGAAAATTGCTGTTCTGGATTGAAATAATCCCATTTACATCCTGAGGGTGTCCATTTCC
The DNA here is from genome assembly GCF_003031625.1 of Empidonax traillii. Lineage (NCBI taxonomy): Eukaryota > Metazoa > Chordata > Aves > Passeriformes > Tyrannidae > Empidonax > Empidonax traillii. The sequence continues at coordinate 1,740 of NW_020957187.1, read as the reverse complement.
ACAGTGTTCAGTTGGAAGCTAGGTACTTATCTAAAGAAAATTCTTCCTGCAGTTCTAAGTTTGCAGGTACCCATATGACTGATCAAAAATCAGTAATAATTTTTTTTTCTCTCCAGTTTTTATTGTTATCTATATATCAAAAAATGCAGTTCCACTTTTATTACTAAATTCAGAATATTCAGTCTTTTAATTTCTGATTAATTGCATACTCCATGTAAAAATAAGTTGTTTCAAAGGCAGTCTTTGTCACTGCCATTCATCCAACTCTTTTTGCTACAAGTCTAAGAAAGAGTAAATTGATAAATGGTTCATTGTAATGTCACTTAAACAGAAAAAAAAAGATTGTACATATTTCTAGAGACAAAAAATACCCATTTTTTCACTTATTGTCCATTACATATATAAATATAGAAGGAGATGCAACAAGCTATCAGAAACTCTTTGTAAAGACTAGCTCACTGCTGTGTCACAGATCAACCTAGTCTTAGCTATAGTTGGCTGAATTCAGGATGCATACCGATTAATGTCTACAGCAGTCTTTCCAAAAGTGACCCTTTCTGTGTACACTACCAGCAGTAGAACACCCAGTCACCTTTCTGGTTCTGGAGTGCTACTGCAATACAACTGGCATGCTGACTGCCATTACAAACACCACTGAGACAACAAAATTCCAGGTACTTGTCTGCTTTCAACAGGACAGCACAAAAAGATAGACAGGCAGGATCACTTTTGAAACCCTAATACTTTAGATATATATCTGAAGTGCTGAAGAAAACATGAAATAGATTCAGAATACTGTGAGTAACACCTCTGTTGATACACTGCTGTCTGGTTCCTTGATAGAATGATTTCATCAGGATAAACTCCCAAGCACATTTTCTGAGTGAGAGTAAATAACACTGCTGGTCAGATTACATTTTCCCCTGTAAAAAAATTCTCTAATTTGGTGGGGGAGTTGGGGAAGGAATATGGAGCATAAGTGAATGTAGGCAGCTGCAAAGGTGATTAAATGGGTTCCATTTCTTCACTTATGAGTGTAGCTGTGTCTTAGATAATCAGAAGAAAATGAAGATGCCAGAATTTACACAACGTGGCACAGAACAGCAGTACGTTAATTCAAACCAAATTCCTATGCCACCTTCTGCACTGAGCTCTGAATTCAGCCAATAGGTGACTAAATGTATTTTTTATTTAACATAAGGTATATTCTACACTTTAACACAAACCAATCCTTTCAAATAATATAAGCCTTTTTATCATTCTTCTTCATAGACTCCTAGAAAGTAAACTGCCATCTGGCCTATGGAGATGTTAAAATACAAGAGAGGAATTTACCAACAGAAGAATTACTCAAGGCACTCTCCTCAAGCATTCTGAAATGTATTGACCTGCGTCTCTGGTGCACCAGGTCACCTTGAATTTCAATGACTTTGAAAATTCTAAGGAATCAATATTTGCAAAGACATGAATTTGCTCTCAAGCAATGACCTGGATGCAGCTACGAAATCCAGGGATGCTTCACTGATCTTTTATCAAGCAACCACATTCTTTGACCAAAGTTCTTTAAAATTAAAAATGTAATTGAATAGGAAATTATTTGAAATTTATAAAATGCCATAGGAGGGAAAATATTGCTTCTATGTGAGGTAAGGAAAAACAGGATATGAAAGGTGATGAAAGCGATAGCAGATATAGACAGATTTACTTAGTGCCTGAAAAACAGTACATTAAAAAAATTGC
>NW_020957186.1:39450-44081 GCF_003031625.1 Empidonax traillii | reverse complement strand
AGCACAGCCTGGGCTCCAAAGGGACCCTGTTTTCCCATGGGATACCCAGTGCAGGTCTGGTTTGGATTTCCCAGCGAGTCTCCCAAACTCCACCAGCATTCAGTAAATTATTCGATTTAAGGCCTCCAGGAGGGTTTGGAAAACGCTCTGAGGGACAGGAGGGGATTGTTGGGGTGTCCTGGGTAGGGCCAGGGGTTGGCCTGGATGGTCCTTGGGGTCCCTTCCAGCTCAGGCTATTTCATGATTCTATTTACACCCTCAAATCAATAAACCATTAATAATCAAGAATTTAGGTGCATGCATTGAGAAGTACCCAAAGGGGTGGGTTTTTTCTAGAACTTTGCACCTGTTGCAGGTCCCAGAACTCCAAGGAGGGTGAGCAGAGCTGGGGTTTTTGGACTGAAGGCCCTTGGTAAGTCCAGCTCAATCTTCAGCCTGGCTTTGGCTCCCTCTGCCAGGGAAACACAAAGTATTTGAGGAGGTGTTTGCAGCCCTGAAGCAGGTTGGTTCTGGGCAGAGCGTTCACAGGGGTTGTTCTGAGAGCACAAAAACCAACTTGGCCAAGGCATTAATTAAATTTTAAAACCTAAATCAAGTTTGTTTGGTTCATAAATACAATGTCTAGTCAGAAGGAGACAAAATGTAGGTTATCACTGCTCGAAGTTTGGAGAGTACAAGATCATTGCTTTTAAAATAAAGTCATTTTTAGGGCAACTTCACCTTGGAGAGGAAAAAATCAGAAATCTGATATTCTTAAGCAGCCAGGCAGGGACTGTCAGACCACACAAACTGCCAAAAATTTCTGCCTGTGTCATTAAGGACTCAGATATTAAATATAAAAGGAAAACAAAAGCTCCCAGCACGTCCCAACCAGAGATTTGCAAGTGATTACTTGGGAGTGTTTTGCTGTCAGACCACAGGGATAATCCCAAACATCTTGGCTTTGGGCTGTAATGGCTTATTTAATGCAGGAATTGTGCTTCAAAATTGGTCCAATTTTGGGAAACTTAAGGTATTGAAATTTAAACAAGACAGTTAAGTTTAAGACTGCAAACTGCCAACCTGGAGTGACTCAAATATTCACTTTAAATGCCAATATTTCTATTCAAATTCTGATTTATTTTTAGAGCATCCCACAAGGAGCATCCATTTCAATTCAAATGAAGGGATGACAAACAAAATTTGGATGAGTGGTCAAGGAAGGAAATCCCAGGAGTGGCTCCTCAAATATTCAGGGTGGGACTGAGGGAGGGTTTTACTTTTTGTTCATCATTAATTCTTTATGACTCTGAGGAAAGGGGCCCAAAGCCTGAAAAAAAGAAAGATAGAGTAGACCTTCAATTTCCATAAATAATTGTTCAGCTTGGATGGTTCCAAATACCTTTAGATCAGCAAAAAATCCAAGGATTTTTAAGAGCTGATGGGCCCACTAGTCTCTCTAAGTGTCCCACTGGCCTTGGAAATGCTCCCTGTTCATTTTTCTTGGAGTAATAGAGATTTTTTCCCCACAGGAAAGAGCCACCTGGGTTTACACTGAAGGAAAAAAACCCTGTTTCCATTCCTGGGCCATAAATCCTCCGGGATTTGGCCGTTGAATCCGTTAATAATTTCATGGGATGATTTATTCCCGAATCTAAAGAGCTCTGAGCAAAGCTCTGGAAAAGAGGACAGGAAAATCATCTTAAAGGACCTGGCTGGGAAATCCAGGTGGAATTCTTCCCTAAAAATAATAGCATACAATCATTAAGGTTGGGAAAGCCCTCTGAGATCATCCAATCCAAACAACTGCTGGCTTAAAAGAAATAAAGGGGGAAAAAATAAACCTAAAAGATAGAATTCACCTGGTAGCTGGTCCTAAATACATGGAAAGCCAAGAAAACAGTGGGTATCCAGGAGTGCTGCTCAGGATGCCTTTGGAAAGCATGGAAAAAGCTGGAAAACTGAGCAAGGGCATCAATCTGCCCGAGGGATGAGCCATGAACTGCCAGGTCCCAGAGACTGAGGCCCAAGGGGACATTATTCCAGGGAATTATCCACTTGATCCTATGGAAAGTTTGGCAGGATTGAGCAGTTCAGCTGCATTTTCCATGGGATTTCAAAGTGGAGTGTAAAGGTGTCGATGGGATTCTAAAGGCTCAGCCAGAGCTGGAACAATGAGAGTTTACATGAGTTTTTTCACTGGATTAACCAAGATGGGGAGGAACATGAGCAATGCATGCAGCAGAGGCATCAGCATAAATAAAATAAGAAATAAAATAACAAATAACAATAAATAATGTAAAAAATAAAACCAGAACTAAAATAACAAAGAACAATAAACAATGCAGTAAATAAAATAAGGAATAACAATAAATAAAATAATAAATAAATAAAATAAAAAAACATTTCCAGAGATGGTTTCTTACAAGGTCTTGTCTCCTTTAAGGTTAATTAAAAGAACCTTAATCTTTAAATATATAATATATTATAGTATTATTATATCTTGACATATTTTATGTTATATAATAATCTATTATAATTCATAGATTAAAGGAGTATTTAAAAACATTGAATACCTTCTGACTAATGTCTACAGCTCAAAACAAACCTCAAAATTTAGGCTGGTTCTCAACAGGATCCTGTTCCTTCAGGGACTAAAACTCAAGTTTATTAGAAAAATAAATACCCCCCTTAAAAACTGAAACAAAACATGTACTTGTAGCAACGAAATTAAACTCCACTACATACAGCAGGAGCAGGAAGATTAGTTGTCCAAATAATTTATCATCCTAAATTTAAAAAAAAATAGTAAAATCTCTGTCCAATAGAGAAAATGCATTTAATGTGCTGGCTGGGGGTGGAATGGATGCCCTGGGGGTGAGAAGGTTCTCCTTGGGAATGACAGAGTGAGGAACTCAGACTCAGGGAATATTTGGAGTGCCCAGGAATCATGGAATTATCCTGCACAATAATCCCAGTCCTGAGCTCTGGGAGGCTGAGTGAAGGTGTTCAGGAGGGGAGCTCAGCAAGAGGAACCAGCTCCTTCGGGTTTGTTGGCTCTGGGAGGAGGACAGAGCACAGAGTCCTGGGATCAGGGGATTGGGAAGGCTGGGAAAGCCCTGTAGGATCACCAGGTTCAACCATCAACCCACCAGCACCATCTCACCTCTAAACCACGTCCTCAGGAGCCACAGCCACGTGGCTCTGGGACACCTCCAGGGCTGGGCACTCCAAACCTCCCTGGGCAGCCCCTGCCAGGGCCTGACCACCCTTTCCAGCCACAAATTCCTCCTGCTGTCCCACCTGAGCCTCCTCTGGCCCAGCTGGAGGTTCTTTCCTCTTGTCCTGTGGAAAAATGCACAGAAAGACACCCAGAAAAGTGATTTTCCAGGTTTCTAAAAGCCTGAGTTACACCAGGAACGCACTGGGAATGCATTGGGAATGCAGCACACGTTGCCTGACAATATCCCTGCCTTTAACCACATCACAAATAAAGAACCCTGCCTGATTACTCACTTGAAAAATACACTTGTGCTGCGAGGGCAGCGTCTGCTCCGAGGAAAAATTCATACACTTTAAGTGCAGATTAAATTCTTAGATCACCTGGATCATAACCTGAATGTCACAGCCCATTAAACTTCCCTGGCAATCCCTGTATCCGCTCTCCTGGCAGCGGGGAAGTGGAAATCTTTCATTCTTTACCACAGGATGAGTCCTGTGCCACGGGAGACCCAGACTCCGTGGATTCACAGGCAGGGAACTGAAGGGATGACCTGCACCAGGCCAGGCAGGAAGCTGGAAAAAAAACCACAACAACCTCTGTCGGTTCCACCTCCTCAAAAAACTCCAATTTATCCTGGAAGTGGGAACATCTGGAGGCATCTGGGAGGAGCAGCACCAAGCCCACCCCATCCACCTCCAGCTGGGCCAAATCTGGGCTGCTCCAACTTCCCCCAGGAAAATACAGGGAGGAGTGGGAGCAGCTGTGTCTGGAGGGGAATTCCTTCCTGGCACCTGAAAGCGATTGCCTGAAGCCACAAGACAGGAGATTTAATTTTAAACTAAATTTTTCCATGGTCAGAGAATTTCTTTTCCCTCCTCTCTTGCCTGTGGATGCAGGTGGAAGGTTGTGCAGAATCCCAGACCCCAAAGACAAAGAGGGTCATGGAGACTGAATGTAGGATTTAAACAGAATCACAGAATGATTTGGAATGGATTTGGGCTGTGGTAGCTACTCTATGCAGTTTAAAAGTCATGGAATCATGGTCTGGGTTGGAAGAGATCCTAAAGTTATCCAGTGCCACCCCCTGCCATGGGCAGGGACACCTTCCACCAGCCCAGGCTGCTCCAACCTGGCCTTGGACACTTCCAGGGATCCAGGGGCAGCCACAGCTTCTCTGCCCAACCTGTGCCAGGGCCTGCCCACCCTCCCAACCAGCAGTTCCTTCCCAATATCCCATCCATCCCTGCCCTCTGGCAGTGGGAAGCCATTCCCTGTGTCCTGTCCCTCCATCCCCTGGCAATGGTCTCTCTCCATCTTTCCTGGAGCTCCTTCAGGTCCTGGAAGGCCACAATTTGTCACCCCAAAGCTTCTCCTCTCCAGGCTGGACAATCCCAGCTCTCTCCCCTCTCCTCCCAGCAGAGCTGCTCCA
>NW_020957186.1:36088-39084 GCF_003031625.1 Empidonax traillii | reverse complement strand
CCATCTGTCCCTGCCCTCTGGCAGTGGGAAGCCATTCCCTGTGTCCTGTCCCTCCATCCCCTGTCAATGGTCTCTCTCCATCTTTCCTGGAGCTCCTTCAGGTCCTGGAAGGCCACAATTTGTCACCCCAAAGCTTCTCCTCTCCAGGCTGGACAATCCCAGCTCTCTCCCCTCTCCTCCCAGCAGAGCTGCTCCATCCTCTGACCATCCTGGAGCCTCCTCTGGACTCTCTCCAGCAGCTCCTTGTCCTTCCTTGTCCTTCCACATTTCCTGTGCTGGGAATGTTTAACCTGCAGGGCAGAGCCATCACAGCTCTCAAACCCTTGCAAGGTTCACACCTGCAGGAACGAGAGATCCTTGAGCATCCCAAGCACTCTTTGTTTAAAATGGTGCTTTCACGGTCAGTTCCTGCTGTGGGAACCTTCCCACACAGCTCTGGGACAGCTACAGGACCTGCAGCCCCCCTCTCCCAGTCCCCCCCTAAGTGTCCCTCCATTGTCACAGAGTCCTCTTATTTCCCTTTGTTTTCTGAGGGATGACAAACCTTTCTTATCCCACCATCCCTCAGGCTCTGCTGCCCCCACTCCTGACAGCCCCCCCAGCTCTGCTCTGGTTCTCAGGGTGCTGCTGCTCCTGAGAACAGCACTAATATCCCCATTTGCATCCCCAGCTCCTCTCAGGCAGCCTCATTATTCCCAAACATTGAGCAGACTCCCAGGGATGCTTGTTCCCTGCCATGCTGGCCCTGATGTTCCCCAGCCTGGATCAAATGGAAAATGCCAGGCTGCACTTTCACTCAGGTACCCCCATAAATAAGTCTCTTTAATTAAAAACAGCTCTTGATTTTTTATTTTTTTTTATTTTTTTTTTTTTTTTTACATCAAATCAAACGCTTTCTTATCTTTCAAGTGGTCCAGGTTCCCTGGGAGCTCCAGATTATTATTCCTGTGTGTTCAGGCCCAGCAGGGAACGGGACTTGCACTGAGAAGGCTCTTGCTGGGCAAGCAGCAGGACCTATAATGCCAATTAGGACGAGGTTTAGAGGGATTTAAGCCTCAGTCAGTCCCTCCCAGCGCCTGCACATGGGATGCAATTACCACCCATCAGCAGTGGAGGCGATTTGGGACCAGGGGGTTGGAATATTTTATCCATTTAAGCAAAACAGGGCTTGGATTTGCCCAATTTCTCGCTTTGTGCAAGGAAAAGTGAGAGTCTGGGGACATCACTGACCCTTGGAAGGGTCTGCTCAAGGCTAATGAAATCAGGCAAACATGCAGGAGAACATCGGTGATGTCCACAAGAACAGCAGTTCCGTTCCATTCCATTCCATTCATTTCTTCCCAGCAGGTACCTGTCTGTGGGATCTCATTGGAAAAAGGTGGGAAAATGCAGACACCTTCCAGTATCCCAGGTTGCTCCAAGCCCTGTCCAGCCTGGCCTTGGCCACTTCCAGGGCTGGGGCAAAACCCGAACCACGAGCCCAACTTCCCCTCCAAGCATTTTTCCTGGCTGGAGTTTTTGGTGGCCACTGAATCTCCTCCCCACTCAAGAAATATTCCCTCCAGACTCCCCCTCCTGGGGGAGCAGGAACAAAATGTCCTTTTCTGGTGCCTCATTTCCCAAGAAAATCCCACCACATTTAAATAAAGCAATTTTCATTATGATCTCCACTGCCCTTCCAGCCCCTTTAAATGGGACACACATTCCAGGACTTATTAAAATGAGAGGACTGAGAGGTAAAAGCGACTCCCAGAAGGGTTGTGTAATCCGTGTTCCCTGAGGAATTGGGCTGAAAATGCCGAGTATTAGTGAGCACAGCAGAAACACACATTTTTGCTGCCCCCCAAATAAATTGGGATTTAGATCCCTCATCAGAATGTCACTTTTGAGCTATTTTTTATTAATTTTCGCAGCCTAATTAAGGAATATGAGAGAAGCCATTGTGCTCTGGTGGGATTAGAGCAAATAATGGGGATTATGAAAGGCCTGGAGCCACTCCAGTAATACTTTAATCCCTGCAAATACACCCCTGCCCTCCTGGCATTAAAAAAAAATGAGGCAACATGCCAAAAAAAAAAAAAAAAAAAAAAAAAAAAAAAAAAAAAAAAAAAAAAAAAAACAACAAAAAAAACCCAACCCTCCAACATGAATAAAAAGCATTCCCTAGGGAGACAAATCTGACAGTCCTGGCAGTTTGACATGTTGTGCCACTTCAGAAGACACCAGCTCTCCAAAAATAAGCAGCTGATTAGGATCAGACACTGCATGTTCAGTCCATCCTGCAGGTTAGGCTTGGTCCCAGCTCCTGTTAGTCTGAAATGGCCCCGTTCCCACAGGTGAAGTTCCCAAAGATCAGTTCAAATCTATCCAACAGACTTAATGCTGGTGGTTTTTGGGAAAACAGTGCAAAAATCAAACGTTTTTTGCATAGATGTGTCCAGCAACTTCCAGAGATCTTTATGGAGCGGGGTGGGGTGGGGTCAGTGAGGTTCCAGTCTTGGTCCCTGAGGGAGATGGGAGGTGGTGGGCACCTGGAATGGTTGCAGGGTTTGAGGTCCAGTGGCACAGCAGGATTTTTTTTCAGCTGAAAAATAAGAGACCATTTCTTTTTAAGAGACCTGTTCCTGGTGTTTTTTGTTTTGTTTTTTTTTTTTTAAGCAGTGGATTCCAGAGCTTTTGTTGCTGTTTGTCACCACCTGCGTCGGAGGCCACCAGAGAGCAAGGCTTGTCTTGGAAACTCTCGAGTTTTATCTCCTGACTGGATTGCAAGGTGTGCTCGGCAGCTGACAGCTGACAGTCACAAATCTAATCAGCAGGAGGATGGAGGCAACCACCGGAACGGGAAAGGGCAGGGAAATGTCAGCGTTTGCAAAACACGATGAGATACAAAGTGAGCTTTTATTGACACGGGCTGTGGGCTCATTTCAGCTGCAGCAAAAACAGATTTAAATTCTGAAGGGCTGGGAGAAGGTTTAGCCCCACACAGACCAACAGCA
>NW_020957186.1:28394-35906 GCF_003031625.1 Empidonax traillii | reverse complement strand
AGGATGGAGGCAACCACCGGAACGGGAAAGGGCAGGGAAATGTCAGCGTTTGCAAAACACGATGAGATACAAAGTGAGCTTTTATTGACACGGGCTGTGGGCTCATTTCAGCTGCAGCAAAAACAGATTTAAATTCTGAAGGGCTGGGAGAAGGTTTAGCCCCACACAGACCAACAGCAGGGTGGGCACCGCCCCAGGGTATGGACTGTCCCTGTGCTGGCACTGCTGGGGTGGCACCTCCAGTGCTGGGGGCACTTCTGGGACCCTCAGAGAGAGACCCGGAGGGGCTGGAGCGTGGGCAGGGCAGGGAAGGGAGCTGGGAAGGGGCTGGAGCAGCAGGAGCAGCTGAGGGAGCTGGGGGGGCTCAGCCTGGAGAAAAGGAGGCTCAGGGGGGACCTTCTGGCTCTGCAATCCCTGACAGGAGGGAGGAGCCGGGGGGGTCGGGCTCTGCTCCCAGGGAACAGGGACAGGAGGAGAGGAGAAGTTTGGGTTGGATATTGGGAAAATCCCCTCCTGGAAAGGGCTGTCCAGCCCTGGCAGAGCTGGGTAGAGTTCCCATCCCTGGAGGGATTTCACAGCCCTGTGGATGTGGCACTTGGGGACAAGGGGCAGGGGTGGCCTTGGCAGTGCTGGGGAATGGTTGGACTTGGTGATTTTGGAGGGCTTCTCCAGCCTCAACCATCCCATGATTTTAAGCTCCAGCCTCAGCAGAAGAGCTGGATGAGAAGCAGAAGGCTCCAGGCCATACCCACAGCAGAGAGTGGGCACCAACCCCACAATTCCTGAGGTCCAGCTGGGCACCCTCCAGGCTGGATCACACAAGAGATCCCCTGGGCTAACCTGGGCTCATCCTGCAGCAGGGACCAGCTGGGATCTGGAGGGCCTGTTCTGCCCCACACCAGGACACAGGGAGAGCTCTGTGTGCCCATCCCATCCCATCCCATCCCATCCCATCCCATCCCATCCCATCCCATCCCATCCCATCCCATCCCATCCCATCCCATCCCATCCCATCCCATCCCCAGCCACTCAGGGAGCAGCTCTGGAGCAGCCTGATCTACCACAGCACACCCATCCCCACCCAGCTTTCCCTTGGTTTGCTTCCCAGGGGTCGGGAGAGTGTTATGGAAAGGCAAAGAAATGGATTTTGACCCTCAGTTTGTAGGGCTGGATAAAATCTTATTAGTTTTTATCTGGGAGCACTTCAAGGCAGGAATTGCCCCAGTGGGTAAGAGGGGGGCAAGGACTCTTCGAGGCCTGGATAAAACCTCACCCTACTTAGCAAGAGGTGGAGGGATGAGGAGACAAATTCCTCCTCTTTTACATCTCTCAGGAAGGCAGGGACACATCCAGAGAGAAATATCCCCCACTAAACCCAGTCCCTCCCAGCTGACCTCCACTCCTCACCCCAGTGGAGCAAAAAGGCAGCCAAGGAGGAGAAGACAGGAAATACTGCAGGCAACTGAAAAGGTGCCCAAAATTCCAGAGTGCTTTTTTTCTTTTTTTTTTTTGCTTTTTTTTTTTTCTTTATAAAATGTACATAAAGAACATAAACCCTTTGAGGTAAAAGTGAGACCAGTTTGTAATTCAACCAGATACAGAAACGACAATGACAAAAAATAAATCTACAGTGGGTGTGCTAGTAAAATAAGAGAGCAGGTCTGGGCTATGTACAATACTTGAGGTTGTTAAAATGTGATCCTCAGCTTATGTACATTAAATACATACAATTACAGCTATTTATATCATATTTACAGACACAAACACATTGTTTCCCCCTCTGCAGTTGGTTGTGTGCAAGCAGCTCATCTGATCTTTCCTGAGAAGGTGCTGAGGCTGTTAATTCTTAATTCTGAACTTCTCCAATCTCTTTTGTGGTCAGATCCATCAAAAACAAGTCAAGAGATGGACAGTTGTTGCAATGATGCTTTTTTTTTTCCCCCTCCCTTCTGCAAACCTCCAACCTGTAGAAGGAGAGGACTTGTTCCATGCCAGGATCCCAGATCCTGAGAGGTTGCTGTGGAGATTCCTCCAGTTGTCAGCCACGACCTTAACTGGGAGCAAAGCTACTTTAATATTCACCTGCCCAGCATTCCAGCCTCTTTCTCAGTGGAAATAAAAAAACACACAGAGAGTAGAAATGGAAGGAAGTTGGTTGCAAATCACCTGTCCCAGGTCCTTGGAAGGCTCCCACAAGGTGACATTCCACCATGTCACACAAGAGCCAGGCAGGAGGGACCATGCCAGGATGCAGGAGACCCATCTGCAGAAGGTCCTGTTTATGTTCCAGCTCCTTGGCAGGCACCTGAGATGGATTTTCCGATGGTCAGCCGCTGGAAGGGGCTGCCCAGGGCAGTGGTGGAGTCCCCACTCCTGGAAGGGTTTCGGAGCCCTTGGGCACACGGATCAGTGGTGGGGACGGCTGGGAAGAGTCACCTCTTACTCTCTGAGGTACTTCCCACCCCAAATGAGTCCATGACGATTAGGGTGCTCTCAGTGAGTCGCAGACTGTGGCCAATGACTGGGGGATAGCTGGACTTGGGTGGGTTTGGGTGCTGAGGAGGGAATCCCTCCCCACGTGTCCGGAGTCGTTTGTTCTCCAGGGACTCGCTCAGCTCGTCCCCACTGGAGCACTTGGATTATAACACAGCTGGGAAGGGTCCAAGGCCAGGCTGGACAGGGCTTGGAGCACCCTGGGCTGGTGGAAGGTGTCCCTGCCCAGGGCAGGGAGTGGCAATGGATAGCTTTGAGGTCCCTTCCCACCCAAACCACTCAAAAATTCAATGGGAAAGCTGGTTTTATTCAAAGAAACCTCAGTGAAACCTTCCCAGCCTTTGGATCTGGTGTTCCTGAGAGGAAATGCAACAAGCTTCCCATGGTATAAACCTTGGAGTCCAAGCTCTCCAATCTGACAGATAAAAAAAAGGAAAACTAAACAGTATTTTAATAAGTCACAGCAGGGTGTACAATCCCAAGCTCCCTGTATTTGGGTTAATGATAGCTTTAATGTGGTATTATTTAACTTTTCTGACCCAGAGATACAAATACTGTAAAAAGAAACAGCCAAAAAAGGGGACCTGGAGCCGTCAGGGGGTACAGAGGGACAGGAGTTTAATACCAGAAAGGGATAAATAGGAATAAATGATGCTAAACAGGTACCAGGAATGGAGTTTTATGACAAATATCCCCACAGAAAGGTCTTGCAACAGTCAGTGTAGAGGGCAAAACCCAAACACATCCTCCCCACTTTGTGCCTTGAAATTGGTTTTAATTGGCTTAATTTGCGAGGTCGGTGGGTGCTGCCAGCAGCACATCCCTCCCCATCCCAAATCCCACCAGCACCTACACTAAGGCACATTCCCAGGGGATTTATGGGGTGACACCAGGCAGGGCTTTAGGGAAAGGTGACCTAAAACTTGAGAGCTCTGCAAGTCCCGTGACTGTAGGATTGCATGAGCTGTAGGTCCCTAAATTCCTTTGCTCAGGGGAGAATGAAATGGTTTAATTCCCTCCTTCCTGCCTGGCTCTGCCATTGTGGAGCTGTAAATGCTCCTGCAGAGCTGCTTTTTTTTGCAAAAATTAAGAAGAAGAGGGAAAAAAATAAAAGAATTTGAAACGTAAAAATAACCTTTTTTATAGCTTTTTATAGTTTTATGGGAAAATCCAAGAATTAATCCAGATGGCACCCAATCTCTTTATTAGCACAGAGAGGCAGAGAGTGCTTAAAATACCAAACTGTATCTTATTTTTATTGAACTGCTCTAAAGAGCCGTTTTCCTGATGGATCACAGCTCTTCTTGGGGAGGAAGAGAGTTTCAATTCCCCTTCAATCCATGAAGAAACATCCCCAGCGAGTAAACCCTCCAAAAATAAACCCGGGGAAGCCTCTTCCACTTTTTTCCATGGGAAAAAAAAGCCCAGTCCTTCTGCCTTAACTCCTCAGCACAAAGGGATTGCACTGCCCTTACAGGGAAAAGAGGAGGAAAAAAAAAAAATCTTAAACTTTGTTTTAAAGTTTGGGGATCCCAATCACCCCCAAAAGGTGATTCTTTGAATGGAGCAGAGGTTCCAGTGCTGGATGGCAAGAGGGAAAGCTCTGGCATCAGCGGAGGGCAGGACTCGTGGTGGGGCTGGAAGGTGCAGCTCCATCTCCTTGGGGTGAACCAGCAGCTCCTCTCCCAAAGGAAGGGGGAATTCCACGTGTCCAAGGGTTTGTGTGGGGCTGAGAGCAGCACACCCTCCGATGGCAGTCCCCAAAAAGGGGCTGATGATGCGAGATGGGCTCAGTGTGAAGTCCTTGTTCTCCACGTGTTCCTCACCCGGGCCATCTCCACTTCGATGGGCTCTCACAGAGCTGCTCCTGCCTTCGAACCACAATTGGGCATTTTGGTGGGATTTGTTAATGTCTCTGCTCCTTCATCCTCCTCGTGTCCCACCCAGGATCCAGCCCAGGCTGCAGGACAGGTGGGTTGGCAGCACATCCACAGGTTGCCCAGAGAGGGGGTGGATTCCCCATCCCTGGAAGTGCCCAAGGCCAGGTTGGACGGGGCTTGGAGCAACCTGGGCTGGTGGAAGGTGTCCCAGATGAGCTTTAAGGTCCCTTCCAACCCAGCCTATTCTGTCATTCCATGATTTCCCATTGAAACCTCCAACTCCCTCTGCTTTGGGAGCACCCAGCAAACTCCCCCAGCCACCCCATCAAAACCAGTTGCTGATCCCAACATCCCAGCGCTGGAGTTGCTGCACAGTCCACATTTGCACAGTTCAGTATTTGATTTCCAATTTAAAACTACATCAGAGACATTATTAGAGGCGATAACCTGGACCTGGGTCAGAGGGTTTTCAAATGTCCCAGGAGAGCTTTCAGTTCCACCCCCTTACAAATGCTGCGTCCATTTCCACCACAAAATGAACAAATAAAATAAAAACCAAGCCTAGGAAATGCATAGCTCCATTTGTTCTTCTTATCTGTGGCCTGGAGTAAAATCCCACTGCCCTTTCCAGGGGTTTATATTGGGAATGTGGAGGAAGATAACGCTGCTCCTAAGTCAGCACTGGAGAGAGAAAAGCAGCTTTTCTTTGCACCTTCTGCCCCCAGGCAGAGCAAAAGTGGAAAAAGGATGGGAAATAAATTCCCTTTCACACAAAGACCTGGGCTTTTCAGGACAAACAGATTATCCTGCCCTGGAAGAAGATGTCTGTGGTCTTTGGCTGTCAATCAAAACCCTTTATCCAGCAGAAGGTGAGTGAGGGAAAGAAAAATCAGCACGGAAAGAGGGACCAGGGATTTCAGTCTGGAGCCTCAGCTTGGGATCCGCACAAGCAATCAGGATCTCCACTCCCTTATCTTCAGGCTGTTTCTGCCACAGCTGAGGACACTGCAGGGCACTTCCCAACCCTCCCTTCCCATGGGGTCACACCCTCACCAGCAGCTCCGCCCGGTGCTCGGAACACTCTTCTCCTGGTCCCTGCTGGGCATCCGAGGTGCAGTTCATCTGGAGTCTGTTCCTGGGAAACCAGGCAGATATTTCAAAGGAAATGGGAAGCTGCACCTGCTCCTTCAACCTGGTTTCATGAAAAGCATCCCCTCCTGTGGAGGGGGGTGGAACGAGATGAGCTGTAAGGTCTCCTCCGATCCAAACCGTTCTGGGAATCGGGGATTCTGCAAAAACGATTGACAGGTTGCCACTCTTTTTTTTTTTTTTTTTTTTTCCCATAGTCCAAGAATATTCCAGGCTCAGGACAGTGAAGTTGTGCATCATAAAACACAGCAGGACCGGGGCTGCCACGAGCTCAGTGTGGCCAAGCGAGAGCACACGTCCCACACCCAGGCTGTGGGATCTCCTGCAGTGCCTGCTGAGGCTCCAGCCAGGAAACGAGGGAAAAAGGAGCCACCCACATCACACATGGGCAGAGACAGGATGAGAAATGCGAGAGGAGAAGGAATCCACTTCAGTCAGGGCTCCCGGGGGCTTTGGGCAAAGCCAGACCCTTCCAGAGGCCCAAAGTGCCTCCAGGGGAGCCTCCTGGACCATCCATCCGTTCTGTGGCTTTCCCAGGACACCAGCAGGAGGAGACACATCCAGGCTTGGACTCCACACGTCCTGAGTAATGAGCCAACAACTCAAAAATATGCATCAGGGTCTCACCATACCTGACCTGGTCCTCCAGCCATCCGTCCATCCACCAGCAGAATCCAGTGCTCCCAGCGAGGAATGTGGTGGTTTGTGTTTTTAAGGGTGTCAAAACCCACAGTCCATCCAGACTCAGAGCTCCCATTGTTTTCCAGACCCCACAGTCCATCCAAACCAGAGCTCCCACCATCTTCCAGACGCCACAAAGTGCCTACAAACCAGGGAGCCAATATCCTGGGAAAGCTGCAGCCCCCCCCAGCATCACCAGTATGGACCATTACACGTCCAGACACCACCAGTTTACGAAGGCACAGCCCAGGCCAGGCCATTTCGGGGCTCACTGCTCAACAAACACACACACCACTTGTCATAACCTTACCTGGAAAGAGGCTTTATTGAACAGCTGTAAAATTATCTCTTCAGTTGAATTACTGAATTTGCACAAACATTTCTCTACAGAATAAAAAAAATCAAGCCTTGTCATTGTTTTACTGCATCTCGTTGTGCTTTTTATACTCATATTTGCAAATATTCTCCTCGTTTGTTTGTTTTCACGTTTTTACTCCAATTTATTTGCATATCAGGTGGTTTGTCGGTTTTTTTTCAATCCTAGGGTGTCGAGAGAACACAGAATAATAATAATAATTATAATAATTATAATAATAACACTCTCCCTTAGACAAAAGTCCTCTTTTTTTTTTTCTTTTTTTTCTCCTTTTTTTTTTTCTTTAAATGAAGTTAAAAGCTGAGATAATTTAAGGAAAAAGATCTTCAAATTGTCATAACCAACTAGAAGGGAACTTCTTTACAATGCAGTGGAAAACCGGCTGGCTAACGGCACGCGTTGGGGCGGCTCGAACCCACGCTCTTGTTGGGTTTTTTTTTTCTTTTTCCTTGTAAAAGTGGGATTTTTTTTTTTTTTTAATTTTAATTTTTTTTTAACTTTTTTTTTCCTCTCTTTTTTGATTTTGCTACAATAACAAAAAATAACCTCTGGTGCCCAGCGCCGAGCGTGGCCCCGGGGGGCGGCGCAGCCCCCTCCGCTCACAGCGCGGTCCTCGCGGCGTGGGGGGAGTTTTGGGAACCCTTCCCGCTCTCCCCACGACTCCCCCTCGTCCCGTGGAGGGCGGCAGCGAGAAAATCCCCCCCCGTGTCTCCCCACCTGCTGCGCTCAGCGTGTGTCTCAGCAGCCTCTGCCTCTGCCTGACCCGCCGGAGAACCCCAAAACCCAGGAGGGAAAAGCGCTGCTCCCATCCCCGGACCCCACGGGGGGAGAAGCTGAAAGGCCGTGGCCGTCTGGAAGGTCACACCAACAAATCCCTCAGCCCAAAGAGGGCTCAGGCAGCAGCTTTGAGGTCCATCCCATCCGTCCGTCCGT
>NW_020957186.1:14454-27287 GCF_003031625.1 Empidonax traillii | reverse complement strand
TTTATTTCCTCTCTCCTTTTTCGTTGTTTTTGGCAGGCCATTAGGTTTCCATGGTAACAAGCAAACTATTCATTTGAAACAAAACCAGCCATGACTTTGTGCTTTGACAAGGGTTTCTATAGCTCTTTGCCCAGAGTTCAACCAGACGATGCTGAATTCATTATTGACCACAAAAGCACCTGAAGGTCTCTTCCTTCCTCAG
This sequence comes from Empidonax traillii, assembly GCF_003031625.1. Classification (NCBI taxonomy): domain Eukaryota; kingdom Metazoa; phylum Chordata; class Aves; order Passeriformes; family Tyrannidae; genus Empidonax; species Empidonax traillii. The sequence continues at coordinate 27,085 of NW_020957186.1, read as the reverse complement.
GCCAGATCCCGTCCTCACACGTGGCTCGTGGTGAGTTACACTCCCGTGATGCCTTTTATGTCCCCAGTGCTTTCTTAATTACCTTTGTTCGTCCGTTCGTTTATTTTTTTAATTATTTATTTACGTATTTATTTAACTTTCGAGTCAGTCAGTGGAGGAATCTTTGGTAGTTTGTTTTTAAATGTCCATTTTACAAAGACTCTTTCTTCATGCCCAGTGCCTGGTGAATCTTTTGTAGCCTCTGCCAGGATAAGGTCACCTCTGATGACTTAAGACAGACATGAGGATGAGAAGTGGGAGGAGTCGTATATGTGATAATGTCCCAACAGCACCTGATCGTAAATCTACAGAGAGGAGGGGAAAAAGGACAATTAAAGAGCTGCCCAGACACACTCAGAACTCTACAAGGCTTAGGAAATTGAGGGCTCAGCCACCACCTCACAACTAGATAGGGCAGAGACATCGGGATGAAAATCCACCTGCACAGTTCCAGTCTCTGCAACGCACTCATGGGGGTGGAGGGATGAAAGAAGGTCCACAGGGAATCACAACAGTGATTTTCATGATTTTTATATCGTATGGGCCCTCTGAATATGTTTTTAATGTTGCTTTATGTGTCTGACTATCTCAAATCCTGGTTGCACAGCCCAACCCACCATGGAGTCACTCAGTGTTCTCACCTCTGTCCAGCACCCCCACCTGGCATCTCTGCTCAACCACTACCTGAACAAAGCCATTGCCAAGGAAAACATTCCAATTTAAGCCTCTCCAACCAAACCAGGTATTGTTCTCCTGGAAAAAATCATGGCTGCCCAGCCCACTGTGGAGAGTCATTCTCTGCTCTCTCTGCCCAACACCTTTTCACTGGCATCTCCACTCAGCCAGCATTTTTCCTTCTGAAAAAAGTATTTCCAAGGAAAACACTCCAATTTAAGCCTCTCCAAGCAAACCAGGTATTGTTCTCCTGGAAAAAATTGTGGCTGCCCAGCCCAGCCCACCGTGGAGAGTCACCCGCTGCTCTCTCTGCCCAACACCCACCAGCCTTTCACTGGCATCTCTGCTCAACCACTACCTGAACAAAGCCACTGCCAAGGAAAACACTACAATTTAAGCCTCTCCAACCAAACCAGATGTTGTTCTCCTGCAAAAAAAATTGTGGCTGCCCAGCCCAGCCCAACGTGGAGTCACCCACTGCTCTCTGTGCCCACCACCCCTCAGCCTTCCACAGGCCCCCCTGCTCAACCACTACCTGAACAAAGCCACTGCCAAGGAAACCATTCCAATTTAAGCCTCTCCAACCAAACCAGATGTTGTTCTCCTGGGAAAAAACTTCACTTTGGAAGTTGTTTCAGATAAACAAGCAGCAGAAGGACCTTGCTGCCCCTCCCCTGGAGCAGAACCACTTACTGTTGGCCGGCTGGTCTGACTTCATGCACTCTCCTTCCACGATGGACACGTCATCAATAGCAATGTCCCCTTCGATGCCAGGGCCACGGATCCCCTCAAAGATGAGCTGCAGAGCAAGGAAGAAGAAGGAGAAGGTCAGAGGGTGCCGAGTGGGAAACCTTCAGGTGTGTTTGCCACAGCACTGAACCACCTGGAGGGGCTTGGAATGATTTCCAACCACTTTCTGTGGTGCAAAAAAACCACTTCAACCAACCAGAACAAAAAGCACTTTCCTTTAAATGGAGGCACCTGTAAGTAACCTCCTTTCATGTCAGGGAATTAAATTCCATGCTGGGATGTACTTTGGCCAGCATGTGATCTTTCAGTGGCTCATCCGCATGTCTGGAAGCTTTGACCCCTTCTAGGAATGCTTTTGTCAGAGGATGTTGTGCTGAATTTTATCAGAGAGAGGGGCAGGGTAAAGATTTTACTCCACTTTAAGGCTTTAACCCCTGCTGAATTGGAATTTTAAGGTCCTATGAACCATTTTCTGTCAAACATCCCTTGTCTGAAACTCAACCGCTACAGCTGGGAAGGGAAATGGAGCCTGTCTGGAAAGGGTTGGCTTGTTGCAAGGTCAATAATATTATTTATTGTAATGTTCATTATCTGGGAATTATTATTGTACTAAAGAAACAAAGCTCTCTGCTCTCCTTCCCCAACCCTGATGTGCTGTTCTCCTGCCACTCTGCTGCTTGAATGATTCTGCAGAAAACTGGCCTCATTCTGCCTCTGCTGTCAGCAGCTTCCAACCTGTGTTCGTCCATTAATACAGCTCAGCCAGAGCTGGTGGTTTGAAATGAATCCTTTTCACTGCAAATGCTGAGTCCACACTCAGGGCAGTGGCAGATGATCCTGTAAATCACCAGATGGATGCACAGAACCCATGGATGGTGCACGATGCCACCAGACATCCCACCCCACACGTGGTTCTCTGCTCTGCCTTGGCACAGAGGAAAAGGTCCCTCAGCCTCGGCCATGGACACACAGAATCCTGTGGGATCATTCAGGCTTGCAAAAAACTCTGGTGTTATTGAGTCCAACCATCTCCCAGCACTGCCCAGGCCACCACTGCCCCACGTCCCCAAGTGCCACATCCGCAGGGCTTGGAAATCCCCCCAGGGCTGGGGACTCCATCCTGCCCTGGGCAGCCTGTGGAGGGCTGGAGAACCCTTTCCAGGAAGGAATTTCTCCTGATATCCAATTATCTCCTTGTTTTGCCAAGCTGAGCAGCCCCAGAGGTCCCTGACCCTGCAGGGATAAGCTGTGATAAAAGAGGTGCATTTGCAGCCTCCCTGGGGTGTCCTGAGCCAGGTGACAGGGCTGTGCTGGGAGCACCAAATAACCACAAGGATCCTGCATTCGGAGCAGGAGACTCCAGCAGTGCTTTATCACTGTGAGATGCTGCAGGTTAATTACTAAAACAGGGTGGATATTAATGCAACAGGGAATCACAGGGAAAACAACAAGTTTTTCCATCATTTACCCTGTTGTCTGAAAACACTGTCTTGAGTAATTATCCCTCTGACAATTTTTTGACTCTGCCAGTGATGATGGGAAGTTTCCAGCTCAAAAAGAAAGTTCTCTTCCCCCCACTACCAAAGCACATCTCCCTTTCCTGCTCCTGGGCAGCAGGCACAGCCCCAGTCAATGGGGTTAAAAGTCAGATTTTCCCTGACAACGAAAAGCACCGTTTCCAGACAAAAGGACTCTCTATAAAAGACAACAGGCAGCATTTAATTAAACTCTGCATTTGGCAGCGTGGTTTGTGGCCCTCAGGGATGGGCTGCCATCAGCCAGCCTGGCCACACACTCAGAACAATCCACTCAGAGGAGTGTTGGCACAGCACGGAGCGGGAGCTGCCAGGTGATCAGAATCCTGTATCAATATCCCCCCCAAAAAAACGTTATCTGCATGTCTGTGGCTTTACAAAGCTGGTAAAAATACTGAAATTTAGCTGGAGAATAGAGGGGCTCAGGGGCACACCAAAGACTTAACAGGGGGATGGAAATACGACCCTACAAGGCCTGTCCTGAGTGTCCCTGTGGGATTCAGCTCGGGCTTCTTCCCTGGGAGTGTCCAAGGCCGGGTTGGACAGGGCTTGGAGCAAGCTGGGCTGGTGGGAGGTGTCCCTGCCCATGGCTGGGGGTGGAACAAGGTGGTTTTTAAGGTCCCTTCCAACCCAAACCATTCCATGATTCTTCCCCAGGACTTCAGACAGATCTTTATCTTCCAGGCCAGGCTCCAACCATGAAGCAGAGGAGCTTCTGGGATGACACAAAAGGGAGTTGGGTCTTGCCTGGTGTGCTCCCCTCCCCTCCCCTCCCAGCCCTTCTCCCTTTCCCTGCTGGTTCCTGGGGGTTGTCCCACCAGGTGGGTGTTGCAGGAGGAGCTGTCTGGGGTTTCTCATCAGCGATGCATCCAGAGATGGGGAGCTGAGAGCTTTCCACTGACTTTGGGGCACAGGGACCTGCAAAAGGGGTTGAAATGCTGCTGGAGACTGGGATAACTGGGAAAACTGGTCTGCCAGAGGTTCCAGGCAGCTTCTGGGTGGATTCCCCCTGTCAGGGATATCCAGCCTGACGATGGGGAACACTTCTTTGGGTGGGTGAGTGAAATTGTTGAGATCAGGACAAACAAGGAGATAAAATCCTAAAGCAGCTCCACAGCTCATGGAATGCCCTGAGTGGGAATGGATCCACAAAAGGATCATCAAGTCCAAGCCCTGGCCCTGTCCAGGACACCCCAGCACTCCCACCCCGTGCCTGAGGCTTTGGTGCTCTGGGACCAAGATAGATATATATCTATCTCAATATAATTAGTATCTAATTATATATAAATTATATATAAAATTATATTCTATGTAACTCACATAATATGAGTGTTGGCAATATTTAGAGACTGTATCAGCAATAAATCCAGTCACAATCATCCAGATAATGCCCATATCCTACTGCTCAGCTCTGAACCAAAACCGGCCCCTTCCTATGCTCTCCGTATTTTTGGTGTTCATTCCTTAAAAACACTCAAAAAGGGAACATCTGAGACAGATTTATGCAATCATTTCGTGATTCAAAGCACTGCAGTCCTCCCAGTTCCTCATGACAGAAGGTTTGTTCTTCATCACAGGGACTGAGAAGGTATAAAATCTTTTAGCCCTATAAATTAACCTATAAAAAGTTTTAATTTCCATGTCAGTTCACTGTTTTACTGCAAGGATTCACTTCAATTCCCTCTCCTTAAACTTAACTGGGAGGTTTATATTCTTTCCTACTTAGACTCCTAAATGGAAAATGAAGTTTGCTCGATGCATGAGCTGCTCAAAAACGTAATTTAAGGTTCCAAGCACTCTGACATTTATTTGTTATATTTGGGCAGAGCTTCGTGGCTTTCCATTTATTTTATGCTGAGGCCTTTAAACACAACAAGGTAAAAGGGGAAAAACAGCCAAGGAGAGGAGCTTCGCTTGGAGATCCAGGGAGTGACAACGTGGGTTCAAAGCAATGCCAGGGAGGTGAACCAGATGCAGAAGTGACCCCTGGGGTCTCCAGAAGCCCTCTCAGATCCCTCAAATTACTTTGGTTTCAGCTTCCCCAGTCATTTATGGAATCACAGAACCATTAATGGAATCATGGGATGTCCTGAGGTGGAAAGAACCCCCAAGGATCATCCAGTCCAACTCCTGGCCCTGCCCAGGACATCCCAAAAACCCTCGTCCAACCTCATCTCCGTCAGCCCCCACGGCCAGGGGTCATTAATTAACTGCTGATCATTAATTGGGGCTGCAGCACAACGGGAGCCTCAGGCTGGGACAGCCCCTGGGCTGGCTCTGAGCTCGCACAGGGAGCACCAACAGCCCTGCTCACCTCCAACACAGCATTCCAAAAGCCACCTCTTCACTCCCTTTCCCAGGCCATTTATTATGTTCAGGTATGAAATAATTTCTCTCTCCATCACTGTTCATATTTCTTGGATTTATCCCAACTTCACCAGTGCCAAACTCAACAACTCTGAGCAGCTCCTTGGACTTCACCCCATTTGTGCTCTAACACTCAGATCCCTCCTCTCTGCCCTTTCCTGCCCCAATTCTGCCTCTTTGTTCCCCTCAAACATCACAGAATCCTGGAATGGTTTGGGTTGGAAGGACCTCAAAGCCCATCCAGTGCCACCCCTGCCATGGGCAGGGACACCTTCCACCAGCCCAGGGTGCTCCAACCTGGCCTTGGACACTTCCAGGGATCCAGGGGCAGCCACAGCTTCTCTGGGCAACCTGTGCCAGGGCCTGCCCACCCTCCCAGCCAGCAATTCCTTCCCAATCTCCCACCTAAATCTCCCTTTTTCCTGCTCAAAGCCATTCCCTGTGTCCTGTCCCTCCATCCCTTGTCCCCAGTCCCTCTCCAGCTCTCCTGGAGCCCCTTTAGGCCCTGCAAGGGGCTCTCAGGTCTCCCTGGATCCTTCTCTTCTCCAGGAGACCCCCCCCAGCTCTCTATCTTGTATCACTACACTTCACAGTTCCCTCCCCTTCAGTTTTCCTCTGATTCCCCTCCATCCAATGCTCTGCAACCCCATGTGCCAAATCATTTCCTTCCTGTCAATGCCTCCATACATAAATAAATATACATTTATTTATAGCTTTTATTTATAAATAATTACACATTTATTTATAAATAAAAACACAGGGTCAGAACCAGGAACTGTCCAGGAGGTGAATCCCAATGTTCATGTTTATATGGGAGTTTTGACTTGCACTGGGGGACTTTTCCAAGGCCAGGTTGGACGGGGCTTGGAGCACCCTGGGCTGGTGGAAGGTGTCCCTGCCCATGGCAGGAGTGGCACTGGATGGGCTTTGAGGTCCCTTCCAACCCAAACCAGTCTGGGATTCTGTGACTGTTTTCCCCAAACCCCACTCTGTGCCCTGGGGCTCCTGGAGGTGACAGGGAGGGGACAGAGGACCCATCCCACCGCAGGGCTGGTGGCTCTGGCGTTCCATGACCACGCTCCCACCTCTCACACGCAAAGGCTGCTCCCAGCAGCTGCTTTTGTTGGGTCTGCTCCAGCTCCAGACAGCTCTGAGGGTGGATGAGAACTGCCTGTAACAGTCTATCAGCATCTCACTGTCAAACCCAACGTGACACGTGTGAAAAGCCGTCCAAGAGCTCGCCCGTGCCTCGTTCACCAGGGGCTCTGGGTGGGCAGCACAGATGCTTTGCTGCCTCCCAGCAAAGGCTCTCAAATCATCCCCTCTGCACAAAACACACTCATTTCCAGAGACCTTTAACACAGACGCTCTGCACGGGCCCTAAATAATTTCTCACAGCGAGCAAGTTTAATCTTCTGAAATGAAACCACGTTTTCCACCACCACCAGCCTCTCCTGCAAGTTGAGGGATATTCTGCCTGCAAGCAAAGAGCTGCTGTGCTCTCTGTGGCACTGCTGAGCTCCTGGTGCTCACAAAGCAATTATCTGGACACAAAGCAGCTTTCAGAGGTGAGAAGAAGCTGCGAGATGCTGGGTCACCAGGGAAGGGGCAGAGGGCACATTCCCCCCCTCCCAAACTTCCCCAACCGGCTCCTCCCGTTCCCAGAGCTGGAGGTGTTACCTGGAATGAGGTGGGGGGGTTGATGTTCACACGGGCTTGGTTCCAGTGCTGGCCTTTGTTCCCACTCGAGGACCACAAGGGGTTCTCTATCGCAGTCTGACCTTTCAGCCTCAGGTAAACGTTCAGGCTTCCTGGAAAACAGGAGATGTGCAGTTGGTCAGGCTGTCCCATGGAAGGTGGGCACAGCAGGGGCCCCTTCCTCACCCCCATTCCCAGTTTTTTCTGGGTCTGGGTGGGTTGGGGAAGGTTTCTTGTCATATATTCAAAGCCTTTTCAACTTGGGAAGGCTGAGAACTACACAACCCTTCTGGGAGTCGTGTTTACCTCTCAGTCCTCTCATCTTAATAAGTCCTGAAATGTGTGTCCCATTTCAAAGGGGCTGGAAGGGCAGTGGAGATCATAATAATGATTTCTTTATTAGAAGTGGGGTGCTTTGTGGACAGCCTTCACCCTCAGTGCCTGTTTTTCTTGCACTTTATCCCAACCATTTACTTTACAACCCAAATACTTCATCAGGTGTTCCAGAAACACTCTTGGCCCCTTCGTATTCTGAATTTGCTCTTCATGGTCATCTACCAGAAACGGGCTGGTAGGACCAGAGGGACAGAAAACACCTCGATTTCATTTGTCAGGGGCCAGCAATTCCCATAATTCTGAGGGTTTGGTCCCATTTGCCCCCTGTTGTTGTTGTTTTCAGACGTGGGGGGCAGCGGTGCCTCTGTTTGCTCTGTAAGTCCTTACATATCCCTTGATCTGAGAAGGTTCAGGCAGTCCAGCTCACACAAGAGCAGGGGTTTTTTTAGGGGGCTTGGCCTGGCAGCTGGGAAGCTCACACAAATGTATTTGCCAGGCAAGCTCTCAGCTCGGAGGCAGCTGCACGGTGACTCAGCTCCTGCTCATGAGAACCTCTTATTTCCAGCAAGAGCCAAACTCAGGGCCTTGAAAAACATCAAAAACCCCATGTAATGGAGCAGCAAATATTCCCCTCCCAGCTCCTTCACCAGGGGGCCTGGAACAAGGCCTCACATCTTCCCTGGGGGAGCTCCCACTGTGGAATTCCAGCTTGGGAATGCAGGGGAGGGGGCAGAGGAAAGGAAGAGACCTAAACCAAAAAGGGTTTGCCAAGGGTTCCCTGCAGCCCAGGCTGGGGGGTGACACAGGGCTGGGCTGGGCAGGCTGCTGGGCAACATTTCTCTCCCAAACATATTTATATTTATATTTATATATTTTATATTTATATATTTTTATATTTATATTTATAATAGAAGGGTTAACTTTGTTCATAAAAATCTTATGTGTATAAGAGAATAAGAAACTTTTGTTATAATTAAACACGATAAGTTTCACAGACATCCTGTTAAACAAACGAGTGTCAGTGTCGGTAAAATTTACAGCTGATAAGAACTGCACCTTTCATCCCTGACAAATGCCAGATGACCACTTAACAGCGAGCCACGAACTCAAGCCACAACGAATTTGCATTCAAAACCTGGAACTTAAAAATGTATGAAAAGGGACATTTCCTACATTTTGGTGTGTGTCTCGGGCGGGGCACTTGCCCTCCAGGCCACCCAGCGCTGTCTTTGCTTTATTATTGCTTGCTTAATAAATGTTTAATTGGAATTGAGTTGTCTAAATTCTTACACTAATTTATAACTATATTTATATTTATTATACTAATTATATTATAATCACAGGATGGTTTGGGTTGGAAGGGACCTTTAAAGACGATCAGTTTGCAAGCCCCTGCCATGGGCAGGGACACCTTCCACCAGCCCAGGGTGCTCCAACCTGACCTTGGACACTTCCTCATGGGAACAACATCAGGGACAGATTTCACCTCTGGCCAACCAAATGGTTTCTATATTTTCTCACTTCATCATTTATTTCACGTGTTTCCCTCGGTTTTGCCACTCTTAGGAATTAAAATTTTGAATGAACCCATCAAACACATGGTTGATGGTATTAATTCACTGTTTGTCTGTCAGTTTGCTCCTTGAAGACAGAATAATGTGTAATTTTATAGAAAAGCTGGATGGGGTTCTGAGTAAAGCAGTTCTAGTGGAAGCTGTCCCTGCCCATGGCAGGAGGTGGGACAAGATGGGCTTTAAGGTTCCTTCCAGGGGGACCCTTCCTTTTCAACAGGAAAAAGGTGATCTCAGCAAAAAAAAAGCTACAGACAGATATTACTGAAAAGGTAATACAGGAAAAATATCCCAAATCACACCCAAAATCACTGCTTTGTGGACAGACTTCATCCTAAATGCCTGTTTTTCTTATTCTTTATCCCAACCCTTTACTTTACAACTCAAATACTTTATCAGGTGTTCCAGGAACTCTCTTGGCCCCTTTTATGTTCCGAATTTACTCTTTGTGGTCATATACCAGAAAGAGGCTGATATGACCAGAATACAGCCAGAATATGACCAGAATTCAACCAGAACGTGGCCAGAATGTAACCAATGACAGGAATTTAGCAGAATATGACCAGAATTCAACCAGAATATGACCACAATATAACCAGAATTTAACAGAATCTGACCAGAATATGACCAAAATTTAACCAGAGCTCCCCCAGAATATGCCCATATGAAGCAGTTTACATATTTTCCCTAAGCATGTCAGACTCAATCACTCCCTTCCAATAAAAGCCCAGTTCCTGCTGCAACCCAGAGCCAGGAGAATTCCAACCTGGGGCTGCATCCACCTTCTCACAGCGCAGAGACAACAGAAAAAAAAACCACAAGTGAACTTGTCTGCTCCGTTTAAAATCCCAGCTCAGCCTGGGGACAGGAGGAGCTCTGACAGAGCCACCACCAGACTGCACTGGGAGGATGGGTTTGCCCTTGAAATGTATATAAAAATCCACCCAGTCAGGTCAGTTTGACTCTGGAAAGGCTCTTGACACCCTGAGCAGCCCGTGGGGGTTCTGAGGACTTGGAAAAATTGGTTGTCTTCGCTTTAGACTTTTATATTTTCCCCCAGGTTTTTTTTTTTTTTGCTTTCAGACCACGGGAAGAAATGAAAGCTGTGAGTGTTGAAAGAGCTGGAACTAAAAATAGGTATAGAGATAACCCTTGAAAAAACCAGGGATTTCTACGGCTCGTGAGCAAATTGTTCCTGACTCGGACAGAGGAAGATGTGCTGCTGCATCTCCCAGGGAGCCAGCCCAGCAGGAATGTGCTGCTGCCTCCCTGCTCCTCAGTTTGGTCAGGAATGGCTCAAAACACTCCTGTACAGCAAGAAAAGTCCTTGCTAACACCACACTCTGTCTTTTCAGGCCCTGAAATTCCCTGCTCAAAACCTGACTCGTGCAGGAAACACTTCCCAGATATAAGAGGGGTTCCTGTGAATTCCTGATTAGTGAAAATTGGAACTTTGCAGTAATTTGGAAATTGGAATTTTGCACTAATTTGGAAAATTCCCTCCTCATAACCTCTTTCATATGGGAAGCTCTCCCCAGCTGTCAGAGGGGCTCCTGTGAGTTCCTGATCAGTGGAAATTGGATTTTGCTACAATTTGGAAAACTCCCTGCTCAAAACCTCACTCATGCAGGAAACTTCCCAGATATAAGAGGGGCTCCTGTGAATTCCTGGTCAGTGGAAATTGGAATTTTGCAATCATTTGGAAATTTTCCTACTCAAAACCTCATGCAGGAAACACTTCCCAGCTCTAAAAGGGGCTCCTGTGAGTTACTGATCAGTGAAAATTGGGATTTTGCAACAATATGGAAAATTCCCTGTTTAATACCTCATTCATGTAGGAAACTTTTCCTAGCTCCAAGAGGTGCTCCTGTGAGCTCCTGATCAGTGGAAACTAGAATTTGGCAATAATTTGGAAAACCCCCTGTTTAATAGCTCATTCACACAGGAAATGCTTCCCAGATATAAGAGGGACCCCTGCACGTTCATGATTCATGGAAATTGGAATTTTGCAATAACTCGGAAATTGGAATTTTGCAACAACTCGGAAAATCTCCTCCTCAAAACCTGACTCGTGCAGGAAACTCTCCCCAGCTGCCAGAGGGGCTCCTGTGAGTTCCTGATCAGCGGAAAGTGGAATTTTGCTGCCATTTGGACGCTCCCAGGCCCCTGTTTCACGCTGCCACCGGCCCTGGAGGGTGTCGGGACTCCCCCCACGCTTTCCCTTCCCCCAGGAGAGGCCCCTTTTCCCGGTGTTTTCCCGCAGGTCTGTCCCCCCAGAGCTCCCTGGCTTTCTCTCACCTATGTGCTGTCCATACATGTGATAGTAGAAGCTGAAGCAGTAGGCCGTGTTGGTGGCTCCGTAGGGGTTTTTGGGAGCGACGCTGAACACGGGACTGACCAGCCTGGCCTTCTCCCCCTCCAGCCTGGGCCGGGACGTCTCGATGTACATGTAGAAACCTGGGGGGGAAAATCCAGATGGGAAGCGTTAGGTTGGGATCCTCCACACCTTTCCAGTGCAGCTCATTGGGGCTTGATTAATTAACCCAGCAGCTCCATTAACTTTTCCCATCCATCTGCCACCACGTGGTTTCTGGGCCGTGTTCCTGCACGTTTGCCGTGCATTCAGCTCGTGTGTTTTCTGCAGCTGCTCCAAAAATCACTTTTTCCACGGAAGCTGAAATCCAAACAGGCAGGTCAGTCCTGGAAAACAACTCCAAATCCATGTCATGTGTTAATGAAAAAGATCTTTATGAGGGGTGTTCAGCCTGCAGTGCTGAGGTGGCAATTTGTCCCTGTGAACAGGGAGTGGGGGGGACTTGTAAAATAAAGGGAAAATATCCCGATGGAAACCTTTCAAGGAATATTTTCCACTGGCCCTGTCAATCACAACGAAGAAAATATTCATTTATTGTGTTCCTGGACCGTGCAAACCACAGAGATTCTATTTATTTTACCCACCTGAGTGAATGTGATGCAGGAAGGGTTTTGTTTCCTGTTTGGTTGTGCAAGCAGGGGCATAAAATAACCTGAGTTACTGCAATATTTGAAAAATCCAGCACAAAGTGCCTGACTTTTCAGTGTAAACACACTCTGCAGTGGAAATCCACGTTAACAGGGGGGAGCAGATGGAAAACTGCACATCTTAACAACACCCAAAGCAAAAATGGGGTGAAAAATCACCTGATTTTGACAGTCCAAGTTAGGATTTAAATGACATAAAGCAGAGGAACATTTGCAGATGAGCCAGGAGGTCTCCCCAGCAGGCTATAACGTGAAAGGATTCACTTGGAAAACGGCACAACAGAAACAAGGCAAGGTGGTTAATGGCACCATCCTGGGGTGTGCTCTGGGACCTGGCACACACCTCAGCACTGGGAATTCCTTCTGGGAGACCTTGAAGGATGATTGTTCTTGGTGTGACCTCAGAGCACCTTCCAGTACCTAAAAGGGGCTCCAGGAAATCTGCAGAAGGTCCTGGGACAAGGGCAATGGCTGTAAATTGAAGGAAGGCAGGGCTAGATGGGATATTGGGAAGGAGTTCTTGGCTGTGAAGGTGGTGAGGGCCTGGGATGGAATTCCCAGAGAAGCTGTGGCTGCCCCTGGATCCCTGGAAGTGTCCAAGGTCAGGTTGGATGGGGCTTGGAGCAAACCTGGGCTGGT
>NW_020957186.1:11652-14330 GCF_003031625.1 Empidonax traillii | reverse complement strand
GACCTCAGAGCACCTTCCAGTACCTAAAAGGGGCTCCAGGAAATCTGCAGAAGGTCCTGGGACAAGGGCAATGGCTGTAAATTGAAGGAAGGCAGGGCTAGATGGGATATTGGGAAGGAGTTCTTGGCTGTGAAGGTGGTGAGGGCCTGGGATGGAATTCCCAGAGAAGCTGTGGCTGCCCCTGGATCCTAGGAAGTGTCCCAGGCCAGGTTGGATGGGGCTTGGAGCAAACCTGGGCTGGTGGAAGATGTCTGGGGCTTGGAAAAGATTGGCTCTAAGGACCCTTCCAAGCCAGACCATCCTTGGATTCTGTAATAAAATACTTTTAAATCCAGGTAAACTTATCACCAACTTTGAGCCTGACCCAGAATAACTCCTAAAATACCACAGCCCAAGGATGCTGAGGCAGCTCTGACTGAAGGTGGGAGCAGAGGGGTGGAACAAGGCGGGCTTTGAGGTCCCTTCCAACCCAAACCATCCCACGATCCCATCAAAGGGCTGACCTGGAGCCCCCCCAGGAGCAGCCCTGCTCCCAGTGCCAGCCCAGCAGGAGCAGCAGGATCTCACCCACCTTCCTTGGAGCCCGTCCTGTCGGCGTTGGGCCCCGTGTTGGGGGTGTACTTGGTGTCCCTCGTGGCAGTGCTCTGCTTCGTCCAGTCAAAGTTGTCTGTGTCGTCTTGAGTGAAGAGGCAAATGTTGCCATCCTCGAAGCCACAGTGGAACTCTCCTGCCAACACAGCAAAGAGCAGGAATTCAGTGGCCAAAGCTGTCCCTCCAACCCTTGTTAGTTATAATGAACACGTTGGGATGATGCTCAGTAACAGCAAAAAGGGGCATTTGTGAATACAAATACACATATTTTGATTTCCCATCGGGTTTCCAGTGTTTAATGTCATTTTCTTTCGCAGGAACCTCAGCAAAATGGAAATCAAACAAAATATCATCCATCTCTGCTGGTGCTACTTGAAATGATATTTAAATCTTATTGCACAGCTCGTCCTCTCGTAGTCAGGTTTATATACTCAGGGTAAACATTTAGACATTTATGTATTTATACAATTTCAGATGCGAAGTTATATATTTATTCAGTTTTAAACACAAGTTTTATACACAAATGTACATGTTTATACACTTTAGAGGTGCTGTTTCTTCTTACCCAGCTGCATTTCTAAAAAGCTGGGAAGAACAGGCACCGTGTCCATAAAACATGAACCATGGGGGGAAAAGTGGGAAGTGGATTTTTTTTGTTTAGGGATCCAAAGATAAAAATCTAAATATTATCTCCAAGTGGCATTTCTTAAACTATCCTTGATTTCAGTGGGGGGGGGGGGGGGGGAAAGGAAGTTGGGGCTAAAATGAGAGCAAAGGAGCTTTAGGGTTGACGTGAAGAACAGCCCTAAAAATCAGGACAGTGCAGCACATGGATGCATTGCTCAGGAAAAACATTGGGTTCCCATCACTGGAATACCTTTAATCAAATAGAGAAATACCTGGAAAAAAGGTTTAGGTCTATCTGTACTGTATCTGGGCAGGACAGGTGATTCTATCCCCTCCTGAGGACAAATTCCTGTGCTTCCATCAGCAATTCTGTGCTGGACTTGAGGTCAGGTGGTAAAAGTGCAGGTCTAAGGAATTAAAAATCACCAAAAAGCCCAGAAAGGATCACTGGGATCCTCTCCTGCATGGAAGAGAGGAGCCAGGGCAGTGCTCTGACCTGCTGGGTCACGAGGGGATGACAAATTCCTCCTGACAGGCATTTAGGAATCAAAATAAATCCAAACTTGGAGGTTCAGCTCTCCTTTCAGAGCAAAATAAGGGCCCCACGTAGCAAAACCTGCAAAAGCCTAATTCCGTGTGCATGAACAATTCCTGCCGAGTTTGCTCTTCCAGCAAAGTCAATTGATTTATCTGGGAAAAGAAGGAAATCTCCCTTCTCCTGGGAGAAAGCAGCTGCCTGCACACAGCGCCAGCCCCGGCCTGTCTGAGAGGGGGGCAATTTATATTCACTGTTCTGGGCAACTCAAACACCCAGCACTGGGGGATTATTTATCTCTGTTACACTGAGAAGGTGGATAAATGTTTGCAGGTTTGGGGGTTTGGGGAACTATAAATCCGAACTATAAATCCACTTAAGCCACTGCAGCTTCCCCAGTAATCAGCGAGGACAGAGGGACCTGGGGCTTAGCCTGGGCTCGCACTGCTAAGCCAGAACCTTGGGCTGAGGCTTAGTTACACTCAGGTGATGGTGCAGGCTCGAAAGTGGGCTGGAAAAAATCCATTCCAGACCACAAAGTGCTTAAGGAATGATTTCCAAGTCTTATTCTGCTGCTGCCTGTCCAGGGAAAGCCAATGGGATCCAGAGGGGCTTTAGGAAGAGGGTCAGGGAGGGGATCCAGCCCCTCTGCTCAGCCCTGGGAGGTACATCTGGAGTGCTGGGTCCAGCTCTGGGCTCCTCTGGACAAGGAAAACACGGAGCTCCTGGAGGATGAGTCTCCTATGGAGGTGATGAAGGAACTGGAGCATCTGTGAGGGAGCTGGGGCTGTTCAGCCTCCAGAGGGGACACCCAGAGGGCACCTCCCCAAGGGCTGGCAGGGCCTGCAGGGAGGGGGCAGAGGATGGCCCAGGCTCTGCTCGGGGGGGCCCAGCAATGGCACAAGAGCCACGGGCAGGAACTGAT